>NC_141818.1:54965623-55025623 GCF_982586985.1 Callionymus lyra
CGGTGACAGCTGCACATTCCTGAGACTAAAATAGTGACACGATGGAGGCTGTGATGGTCGTCAGTCCAGAGTCTGAAGATAAAGTCACGGCTTCGCTCAAAACTCACAAAGTGTTCGAAAGAGTTTGACTCTATTTAAGTCTATTTTTAGAAGCACACGTGTGTCAGTGTGTGTGTGTGTGTGTGTGTGTGTGTGTGTCAGTGTGAGGTGTGTGTTGACGTTAGACAGCTGCAGGATGATTGACAGACACAGAGAGGAGGCTTCTCACAGGCTCCGCCCACTTCTAGAACCTTCTCACAGTCCCTAGAACCCATGTTTGTGTCGTCACGTTGTCTTCATTTTGTCGTCACGTTGTCTTCATTTTTTTCATCATGTTGTCGTCTTGTTGTCATCATGTTGTCTTCATTTTGTCGTCATGTTGTCGTCTTGTTCTCGTCATTTTGTCTTCATTCTTTTGTCATGTTGTCTTCATGTTGTCGTCATGTTGTTGTCATTTTGTCGTCATGTTGTCGTCATGTTTTTCGTCATTTTTTGCCATGTTGACGTCATGTTGTCTTCATTTTGTCGTCATGTTGTCTTCATTTTGTCGTCATGTTGTCTTCATTTTGTCGTCATGTTGTCGTCATGTTGTCCTCATGTTGTCGTCATGTTGTCTTCATGTTGTCTTCATGTTGTCTTCATTTTGTCGTCATGTTGTCTTCATTTTGTCGTCATGTTGTCTTCATTTTGTCGTCATGTTGCCTTCATTTTGTCGTCATGTTGTCTTCATTTTGTCGTCATGTTGTCGTCATGTTGTCTTCATTTTGTCGTCATGTTGTTGTCATTTTGTCGTCATGTTGTCGTCATTTTTTGCCATGTTGACGTCATGTTGTCTTCATTTTGTCGTCATGTTGTCTTCATTTTGTCGTCATGTTGTCTTCATTTTGTCTTCATGTTGTCTTCATTTTTTGCCATGTTGACGTCATGTTGTCTTCATTTTGTCGTCATGTTGTCTTCATTTTGTCGTCATGTTGTCGTCATGTTGTCTTCATGTTGTCTTCATGTTGTCTTCATTTTGTCGTCATGTTGTCTTCATTTTGTCGTCATGTTGTCTTCATGTTGTCTTCATGTTGTCTTCATTTTGTCGTCATGTTGTCTTCATTTTGTCGTCATGTTGTCTTCATTTTGTCGTCATGTTGTCGTCATGTTGTCTTCATGTTGTCTTCATGTTGTCTTCATTTTGTCGTCATGTTGTCTTCATTTTGTCGTCATGTTGTCGTCATGTTGTCTTCATTTTGTCGTCATGTTGTTGTCATTTTGTCGTCATGTTGTCGTCATTTTTTGCCATGTTGACGTCATGTTGTCTTCATTTTGTCGTCATGTTGTCTTCATTTTGTCGTCATGTTGTCTTCATTTTGTCTTCATTTTGTCGTCATGTTGTCTTCATTTTGTCGTCATGTTGTCGTCATGTTGTCTTCATGTTGTCTTCATTTTGTCGTCATGTTGTCTTCATTTTGTCTTCATTTTGTCGTCATGTTGTCTTCATTTTGTCGTCATGTTGTCGTCATGTTGTCTTCATGTTGTCTTCATTTTGTCGTCATGTTGTCTTCATTTTGTCGTCATGTTGTCGTCATGTTGTCTTCATTTTGTCGTCATGTTGCCTTAATTTTGTCGTCATGTTGTCGTCATGTTGTCTTCATTTTGTCGTCATGTTGTTTTCATTTTGTCGTCATGTTGTCTTCATTTTGTCGTCATGTTGTCGTCATGTTGTCTTCATTTTGTCGTCATGTTGTCTTCATTTTGTTGTCATGTGGTCGTCATGTTGTCTTCATTTTGTCGTCATTTTGTCGTCATGTTGCCTTAATTTTTTCGTCATGTTGTCGTCATGTTGTCTTCATTTTGTCGTCATGTTGTCTTCATTTTGTCGTCATGTTGTCTTCATTTTGTCGTCATGTTGTCTTCATTTTGTCGTCATGTTGTCGTCATGTTGTCGTCATGTTGTCTTCATTTTGTCGTCATGTTGTCTTCATTTTGTCGTCATGTTGTCTTCATTTTGTCGTCATGTTGTCGTCATGTTGTCTTCATTTTGTCGTCATGTTGTTGTCATTTTGTCGTCATGTTGTCGTCATTTTTTGCCATGTTGACGTCATGTTGTCTTCATTTTGTCGTCATGTTGTCTTCATTTTGTCGTCATGTTGTCTTCATTTTGTCTTCATTTTGTCGTCATGTTGTCTTCATTTTGTCGTCATGTTGTCGTCATGTTGTCTTCATGTTGTCTTCATTTTGTCGTCATGTTGTCTTCATTTTGTCTTCATTTTGTCGTCATGTTGTCTTCATTTTGTCGTCATGTTGTCGTCATGTTGTCTTCATGTTGTCTTCATTTTGTCGTCATGTTGTCTTCATTTTGTCGTCATGTTGTCGTCATGTTGTCTTCATTTTGTCGTCATGTTGCCTTAATTTTGTCGTCATGTTGTCATCATGTTGTCTTCATTTTGTCGTCATGTTGTCTTCATTTTGTCGTCATGTTGTCTTCATTTTGTCGTCATGTTGTCGTCATGTTGTCTTCATTTTGTCGTCATGTTGTCTTCATTTTGTCGTCATGTGGTCGTCATGTTGTCTTCATTTTGTCGTCATTTTGCCTTAATTTTTTCGTCATGTTGTCGTCATGTTGTCTTCATTTTGTCGTCATGTTGTCTTCATTTTGTCGTCATGTTGTCGTCATGTTGTCGTCATGTTGTCGTCATGTTGTCGTCATGTTGTCTTCATTTTGTCGTCATGTTGTCGTCATGTTGTCTTCATTTTGTCTTCATTTTGTCGTCATGTTGTCTTAATTCTGTTGTCATGTTGTCTTCATGTTGTCTTCATGTTGTCGTCATGTTGTCGTCATGTTGTCTTCATTTTGTCGTCATGTTGTCTTCATTTTGTCGTCATGTTGTCTTCATTTTGTCGTCATGTTGTCGTCATGTTGTCTTCATTTTGTCGTCATGTTGTCTTCATTTTTGTCGTCATGTTGTCGTCATGTTGTCGTCATGTTGTCGTCATGTTGTCGTCATGTTGTCTTCATTTTGTCGTCATGTTGTCGTCATGTTGTCTTCATTTTGTCTTCATTTTGTCGTCATGTTGTCTTAATTCTGTTGTCATGTTGTCTTCATGTTGTCGTCATGTTGTCGTCATGTTGTCGTCATGTTGTCTTCATTTTGTCGTCATGTTGTCTTCATTTTGTCGTCATGTTGTCTTCATTTTGTCGTCATGTTGTCGTCATGTTGTCTTCATTTTGTCGTCATGTTGTCTTCATTTTGTCGTCATGTGGTCGTCATGTTGTCTTCATTTTGTCGTCATGTTGCCTTAATTTTTTCGTCATGTTGTCTTCATTTTGTCGTCATGTTGTCGTCATTTTGTCGTCATGTGGTCGTCATGTTGTCTTCATTTTGTCGTCATGTTGCCTTAATTTTTTCGTCATGTTGTCTTCATTTTGTCGTCATGTTGTCGTCATGTTGTCGTCATGTTGTCGTCATGTTGTCGTCATGTTGTCTTCATTTTGTCGTCATGTTGTCGTCATGTTGTCTTCATGTTGTCGTCATGTTGTCGTCATGTTGTCGTCATGTTGTCTTCATTTTGTCTTCATTTTGTCGTCATGTTGTCTTAATTTTGTTGTCATGTTGTCTTCATGTTGTCGTCATGTCGTCATGTTGTCGTCATGTTGTCTTCATTTTGTCTTCATTTTGTCGTCATGTTGTCTTAATTTTGTTGTCATGTTGTCTTCATGTTGTCGTCATGTCGTCATGTTGTCATGTTGTCTTAATTTTGTCGTCATGTTGTCTTCATGTTGTCGTCATGTTGTCGTCATGTTGTCTTCATTTTGTCGTCATCTTGTCTTCATTTTGTCGTCATGTTGTCGTCATGTTGTCGTCATGTTGTCGTCATGTTGTCGTCATGTTGTCGTCATGTTGTCTTCATTTTGTCGTCATGTTGTCGTCATGTTGTCTTCATTTTGTCGTCATGTTGTCGTCATGTTGTCGTCATGTTGTCGTCATGTTGTCAACAACAAGTCCCTGGACTTCAGATCAAAGATCTTCTCCAGATATTATTTATTATTTATTTTTCATGAAAAATTGCTGTATTTTCTGTGGCTATTGTAAAAAAAACTATTTAACTATAAAGTTTTACCTTACCTTACCTTACCTTACCTTACCTTACCTTACCTTACCTTACCTTACCTTACCTTACCTTAGATGGATCTCCAGGAGGAAGGAAGTGATGATCATCAAAGTGTGACAGAAACAAGTCCACGAACACAACAAGAACCTCAGTAGATGTTAAGATGTGATTGGTCGCTGAATTTGACTGACAGCTCATCAAATAGTTTATTGAACACACGAGACGACTTCATCACTTGAGATGTTTTCATTGAAGGTCAAAGAAGTCGAGCGAAGCTCCTGAAGAAAAAGTGTTTCCAGAAGAAGCTGCAGCAGTTTAGCAGCCGACGCTTCACACGGAACCGTCTGAGGTTCCAAACCCATCGCCAGACGAATCTCTGCCTGCATGTCTGTGTCCATGGGTTCTGAAGATCAACATGAGAGGAAGAACATGAGAAGAAGAAGAACATGAGAAGAAGAAGAACATGAGAAGAAGAAGAACATGAGAAGAAGAAGAACATGGGAAGAAGAAGAACATGAGAAGAAGAAGAACATGGGAAGAAGAAGAACATGAGAAGAAGAAGAACATGGGAAGAAGAACACGAGAAGAAGAAGAACATGAGAAGAAGAAGAACATGGGAAGAAGAAGAACATGAGAAGAAGAAGAACATGAGAAGAAGAAGAACATGGGAAGAAGAAGAACATGACAAGAAGAACAAGATGGGAAGAAGAAGAATATGAGAAGAAGAACAACATGACAAGAAGAACAACATGGGAAGAAGAAGAATATGAGAAGAAGAACATGACAAGAAGAAGAACATGAGAAGAAGAAGAACATGGGAAGAAGAAGAACATGAGAAGAAGAAGAACATGGGAAGAAGAAGAACATGGGAAGAAGAACATGAGAAGAAGAAGAACATGAGAAGAAGAAGAACATGGGAAGAAGAAGAACATGAGAAGAAGAAGAACATGGGAAGAAGAAGAACATGAGAAGAAGAAGAACATGAGAAGAAGAAGAACATGATAAGAAGAAGAACATGAGAAGAAGAAGAACATGGGAAGAAGAAGAACATGAGAAGAAGAAGAACATGGAAAGAAGAAGAACATGGGAAGAAGAAGAACATGAGAAGAAGAAGAACATGAGAAGAAGAAGAACATGGGAAGAAGAAGACTATGAGAAGAAGAACAACATGGGAAGAAGAAGAATATGAGAAGAAGAACATGAGAAGAAGAACGACATGAGAAGAAAAACGTGAGAAGCAGAAAAAAATGAGAAGAAGAATGTCAGAATAAGAAGAACATGAGAAGAAGAATGTGAGAAGAAGAAGAACATGAGAAGAAGAAGAACATGAGAAGCAGAAAAACATGAGAAGAAGAACATGAGAAGAAGAAAGACATTAGAAGATGAAGATGAGAAGAAGATGAGAAGAAGATGAGAAGAAGATTAGAAGAAGATGAGAAGAAGATGAGAAGAAGAAGATGTTCAATGTGAAGAACGTCCAACACCTAGAACAGTGCATGACCTTCAGTTCAGGCTCCTCTTTAGACAAGACCTTGAACATCATGTCTCGGGCAGACTTTCTGGAGCAGTACAGACCAAATGACTGAAGCCCCTGAAGAGATGTTGACCAGAGTCCACCTCAGTCCAGCTCTGGGTGAGAAACACCTGCAGGAGGTGAGTGTGAAGGTCCCTCCTCCTGGGTCTCTGCTGCCACTCAAAGCCCATCTCGGTCTGAACTAGGCTTGAGTTACTATCAGAGTCCATGGTGGCCTGAGGACCAACATCTCAGGATCTTTATTATCTGTTCGTTCAATGAAAACATGAAGCCGTCAAAACGTTTTCCCTCATCGTCGCTGGAAGTTAAACTGAGGTTAAGTCTCAGAAGTCTTTCTGAGACTTGGCAGAGAGAGGAAGAGTTTATTCATCTGAACGAACTCTGTCCAGTAGGGAGCGCTGTCCTGGGGAAGCCTCGCCTCTCTGGTCGTGGAGGAGGTCTTGCTACTGTTTTTAGGGAGAGTTGTTCTTGCAAAGTGATTCAGACACAGGAATTCACTTCTTTTGAGTCTCAGATGATCTTGGTTGGTTCTACAAGACCTTTCTATTGTGTGTCAATCTACCGTCCGCCTGGTCCTGCGGCGATGTTCTTGAAAGACTTCAGTGACTTCTTATCTTCCATTATTCAGATGGAATCTGTCCTTATTCTTGGAGACTTTAATCTTCATGTTGATGACGTCACATCTTGTTCTGCTAAAGAACTTTTAACTTTAACAGAAGCCTTTAATTTTGAGCAACATGTTTCTGAACCAACTCATCAAAAAGGCCACATTTTAGACTTAGTTCTTACTCTTGGCCTGAACATTTCTAATGTATCTGTACATGATGTCCATCTGAGTGATCATTCTCTTGTCTTGTTTAACCTGGACTTCATCCCTGAACCTAAGCCTTTGAAAGTTAGGTCTCAGAGGCGTGTCATCTCAGCCGATACTGCAGACAGTTTTTCTGCTATGTTTGACCGTCTTTCCTTTGATGACTGAACGTGTTTGATTCACTGTTTCACTGATCATTGTGTTGAAATACTGGATCAAACCTGTTAAATCGAACTTGAAAATTCAGAAAAAACGGTGCCCTTGGACAAATGAAGATCTCCTGAGTCTGAAGAGACTTTGTCGAAAGACTGAGTGTCTCTGGAAGTCTACTAAACTTGAGGTGCACAGAATTCACCTCAGGGATCTGTTGACTTCTTACAATGAGATGGTAGAAACTGCTAGATCTGATTACATCAGAAAACTGGTAGCAGCAAATAGGAAAAACCCCAAAGTTTTGTTTGACACGATTAATTCTCTCGTGTCTCCTGCTCCTCAAATCACGCCGGTCTTCTGTGAAGCTGACAGCAATGCATTGTTGAGATTTTTCATTGACAAAATTAAATTGATCAAAGAGAAAATCTCTCCCCCTTTGTTTGGAACCCCTGCTGTCTCTGAGCCCCTCTCCTCCTCTTGGTCATCCTTCACTGCTGTATCTTTGGGTGATATTTCAGCACTAGTGAACAAGATGAAACCCTCCTCTTGCTCAGATGACGTCCTTCCTTGTAGGCTTTTTATCAAAGTATTTGATGTAATTGACCCCTGGGTTACCAATATGGTGAACCTCTCCCTTTCCACAGGGGTTTTTCCCAATGCATTTAAACATGCCATTGTGGAGCCTCTGCTCAAAAAACCAGGCTTAGACCCAACTGACCTCAGTCATTTCAGGCCTATTTCTAAGCTCCCTTTCTTGTCCAAGATCTTGGAGAAGGTGGTGTCTGAGCAGCTGTCTTTGTTCCTGGATCAGAGCGACATCCATGAGAAGTTTCAGTCTGGCTTCCGTAAACATCACTCTACGGAGACAGCTTTATTGAAAGTGTCCAGTGACATCATGATATCGGCTGACTCGGGTTAATTCACTGTTCTGGTTCTCTTGGATCTGTCGTCAGCCTTTGACACAGTTGAACCAGATCCTGCTGAGAAGACTGAGGGATGAAGACTGTCTGGGTCTGTGTTAGAATGGTTCTCATCTTACCTTTCTGGGCGCAGTATTAGTGTATCTGCCAATCAAATGAGGTCTGAATCGGCAGATCTGTTGTGTGGAGTCCCTCAAGGTTCTGTTCTGGGTCCTTTATTGTTTTTGCTGTACTTGATTCCCCTCGGTAAAATCATTCAGAGATTTCCAGATGTTTCTTATCACATTTTTGCTGATGACATCCAGCTCTACTGCTCTGTTGATCCAACTGAGCCCCAGAGGGTGAACTTAGTCAATTGTTGCTAGAAATCAAACAATGAGTGAAAACACTTTACAGCTTAATGTGGACAAAACTGAAACTCTGGTGATTGTTCCTGATGATAAGATTCCAGGGTTGAGTCAGTACTTGAGTGACTTAGGTCAGTCTGTCAAACTGAGCCTGAGAAACCTGGGTGTTGTATTTGATAAAGACATGTCTCTTGTTCAACACTGAAGAAAACTGACCAGAAACTGTTTCCTTCAACTGAGAAAAATCTCTAAACTTAGGAAAATGTTGTCACAACATGATCTGGAGCTTGTAACAATGCGTTTGTTTCTTCTCGTCTGGACTATTGTAACAGTTTGTTTTCATGTCTTAACAAGAAGGATCGTCTCGTCTGCAGTTGATTCAGAACTCTGAGCCGCTCTAGTAGAAGAACTCACATTTCTCCGATCCTTAAAACTCTTCACTGGCTTCCAGTTTCTTTCAGGATCAACTTTAAAATTCTGGTTCTTACTTTCAGATCTATTCATGGTCAGGCTCCTCATTACATCACTGATCTGATCCAGCCTTACACCCCAGCTCGGGCTCTGAGGTCTGTGGATCAGAATCTACTTATGGTTCCACGCACACGGCTCAGGACCAGAGGAGAGAAATCTTTTCAGGCTGTTGCTCCTAAGCTTTGGAACAATCTTCTCTCTCTTTGCGCTTGATGATCTACTGACTCCTTTAAGAAACATCTTAAGACGTTTCTATTTGTTCAGGCTTTTCCTTGAATTTCTCGAACTCCTGTGTTGTTCTCAGTATTATCTTGATCTTTAAAGTATGTACTGTTTTGAGTATTGTTTTGATTGTTAAAGCGCTTTGTGACCCTGGTCTCGAAAAGCGCTATATAAATAAATATTACTTACTTACTTACTTACTTACATCATGCTCATCATCTTCAGGAGGACAGGCTGGAGGGATGAGGTCTCCAGGCTGGTCTGGAGATCTTTGTTGTCCCTCAAACTCTCGTCAGAAGTTCTAATGAACATTAATAACAGTAGGAGACGAGTGTTCAGACATCAGGGCAGCCATCTTGAAACCTTTGACCTCAGAAGTTCCCTCATCAAAGCCTGGATCACATCCTCGGAGCAGATCTTTGAACGTGATGTCATCAGATCTTTGAACGTGACGTCATCACGTCTTTGAACGATGATGTCATCAGATCTTTGAAGAGCGATGACATCACGAGTCGGCGAGAACATAAACACGGAGGAAACCTGTCGGCGGTGGAACCGACATGGAAGAACCCGGCGAGGAACATCTGTCCTGTCGCTTCATCAAATACTTCTCCGGGGCGTCGGCCTTCACCGTGGTGGCGTCCATCATCCTGGCGTCCACGTGGGGCGTGCGTCAGGGTCTGGTCTTCTTCTGCGTGGGTCTGATGGTCGTGTGCGTGGCGTCGCTGGGATACGTGCAGCACAAGATCCACGCCATCAAGATCCACGCCATCAAGATCCACGCCATCAAGATCCACGCCATCAAGAGCCGCCAGCAGACGCTCACATGAGACCCTTAAAGTTCTACCTCACCTTACCTTTGTTTGTCAGGTTTAGAAGAAACAAGGAAGAAAAAATGTTCATTATCTCAGGACACGTCCATCGTTGTGACTCAATAAACTGATTCATTAAATGAATATTAATTAGATATTAATATATACAATAACGAATCGGCACAAAACATGAAATACTTTCATGAATTTCTTTTTATAATAAAATGAACCAAGAACCACGAGTAGAATAAAATAATATTCACCAGGAAAGTCACAAGAAAATGAATCTCATTGATGTTGATTTTAAACATTTAAACACTAATATAATTATATATAATATTGTAGTGACCAGTAGGAGAGCAGTCTTGCAGAAATGCATCATGGGAGTTCACGGTTGGCTCCATTATTAAAGTGTGTGTTTCTATAAGTGCGTCCAAAGTTATTTGTTTTTGTTTTTTCTGATTCAATTTTTTAAAAAATCACCTGCAAAAGTGCGAGTAAAAGACAATAATATTTGACTTTATGACGTCATAAAGATGCAATGTTGATTTATAATGAACTAATATAACATAAATGAATGCAAAACAAATATTTGTATGTAGGAATCTAGCGAATGTAAATCAATTTCACCTTCATCACTAAATATCAAAAGTTTAGACTTAAATATACATTTTCTTAAAAGATTGAATAGAAATAAAGATATAACTTTTCTTTAATTATTGCTTTGATGAGCAAGAACTGTGTTTGTTTAAGTTAAGTTTATGTTTTCAATGCTTTAGAATAATTAAATAATAAATATATTTAGTTTGATTATGTGTCAATTTGTTGCCACAGTTTTCACAGTGAATGGAACAGAATGAACGAAATAAATACGAGATGAATCAAATAAAACCCTGAGGATAAAAACGTTATAATGTTATTATAGAAATAATGAAACGATTCGTTTGATAATAATCAATAAAATAAAACCCTGAGGATATAAACGTAATAATGTTATTATAGAAATAATGAAAAGATTCGTTTGATAATAATCAATAAAATAAAACCCTGAGGATAAAAACGTAATAATGTTATTATAGAAATAATGAAAAGATTCGTTTGATAATAATCAATAAAATAAAACCCTGAGGATATAAACGTAATAATGTTATTATAGAAATAATGAAAAGATTCGTTTGATAATAATCAATAAAATAAAACCCTGAGGATATAAACGTAATAATGTTATTATAGAAATAATGAAACGATTCGTTTGATAATAATCAATAAAATAAAACCCTGAGGATATAAACGTAATAAAGTTATTATAGAAATAATGAAACGATTCGTTTGATAATAATCAATCAAATAAAACCCTCAGGATATAAACGTAATAATGTCATAATATAAATAATATAAAGATTCGTTAATAATCAATAAAATAATGATCAAGAACATCGTGTGACGAGTGTGTAAATTGTCATCATGTGTTGATGAACTTGACGCGTCACTGGTGGGGGTGAAGGGGCGTGTCCAGAGGTGGGTGTGTGTCTCTCAGCTGATGAACCAACAGAACCTCCATCATCAGCATCCGACGCTGACAGCGATCGACGGCTTCATCCCCGCCAGAGGCTCGGAGGTTCTGAAGCAGCGGGAGCAGCGGGAGCAGCGGGAGCAGCGGGACCAGGACGAGCAGCTCCAGGTCCTTCCTCTCCGGCTGCCATCTTTGCCCCAGAAGAGTGAGTATCGCTCGACGAGCCGCTGCTGCAGGATCGACGTCAATGTCAGAGTGTTCGACGGAAGCTTTGTGACGTTCAGACGGTCCAGGTGTTTGTTGATGGTCTGGGCCTGTGAGGCGCAGGATGCGGATGTTGCTGAAGCAGATGCAGGGAGTCGTGAGGGGAGGAGGGGAGACGGACTACTACTGATGGAAGCCATCGTATCTCGCTTCAGTCTCACCTGATCCACGTTGATGTTTCTGCTGCAGATCATCTCCTGAAGCCACTGAACATTAACTATCATGTGTTAGTTTGTTCAAAAATACACTGATTTATTCAACTGGATTATCCTGTTTAGTTGTTTCACATTAACCTGTTTACCATTCAACCATGTCATAACTACCATCACAACTACCATCATAACTACCATCATACCTGTCATAACTACCATCACACCTGTCATAACTACCATCACACCTGTCATAACTACCATCACAACTACCATCATAACTACCATCATACCTGTCATAACTACCATCACACCTGTCATAACTACCATCACAACTACCATCATAACTACCATCATACCTGTCATAACTACCATCACAACTACCATCATAACTACCATCATACCTGTCATAACTACCATCACACCTGTCATAACTACCATCACACCTGTCATAACTACCATCACAACTACCATCATAACTACCATCACACTTGTCATAACTACCATCATACCTGCCATAACTACCATCACAACTGTCATAACTACCATCACAACTACCATCATAACTACCATCATACCTGTCATAACTACCATCACACCTGTCGTAACTACCATCACAACTACCATCATAACTACCATCATACCTGTCATAACTACCATCACACCTGTCATAACTACCATCACAACTACCATCATAACTACCATCATAACTACCATCATACCTGCCATAACTACCATCACACCTGTCATAACTACCATCACAACTACCATCATAACTACCACCATACCTGTCATAACTACCATCACACCTGTCATAACTACCATCATACCTGTCATAACTACCATCACAACTACCATCATAACTACCATCACACCTGTCATAACTACCATCATACCTGTCATAACTACCATCACTCCTGTCATAACTACCATCATACCTGTCATAACTACCATCATACCTGTCATAACTACCATCATACCTGTCATAACTACCATCACACCTGTCATAACTATCATCATACCTGTTATAACTACCATCATACCTGCCATAACTACCATCATACCTGTCATAACTACCATCATACCTGTCATAACTATCATCATACCTGTCATAACTACCATCATACCTGTCATAACTACCATCATACCTGTCATAACTATCATCATACCTGTCATAACTACCATCATACCTGTCATAACTATCATCATACCTGTCATAACTACCATCATACCTGTCATAACTACCATCATACCTGTCATAACTATCATCATACCTGTCATAACTACCATCATACCTGCCATAACTACCATCATACCTGTCATAACTACCAGCATACCTGTCATAGCTACCATCATACCTGTCATAACTACCATGACCATCATCATATCTACCTACCATTAAACCTACCTACCTACCATCATACAAACCTACCATCATACCTACCATTATACCAACCATCATAACTACTTACCATCATACCTACCTATTATCATACCTGTCATCATAGTGCTCTACAGATATTACTTACTTACTTACTAACATCATCATAACTGCTTACCATCATACCTACCATTATACCTACTATTAAAGACCATCAAACCTTTCATCATAACTACCTACCATCATACCTGCCATTATACCTACCATCATAATTACAATTATACCTACCATCATACCTGCAATTATACTAACCATCATAACTATCTACCATTATAACTACCATTTTACCTACCATCATAAATACAATCATACCTACATTTATACCTACCTACCATCATCCCTACCATCATACCTACATCAATACCTACCATCATACCTACATTTATACCTACCTACCATCAATACCTACATTAATACGTACCTACTATCAATACCTACATTTATACCTACCTACTATCATACCTACCATCATACCTACATTTATACCTACCTACTATCAATACCTACATTAATACGTACCTACCATCATACCTACATTTATACCTACCTACCATCATACCTACCATCATACCTACATCAATACCTACCATCATACCTACATTTATACCTACCTACCATCATACCTACATTTATACCTACCTACCACCATACCTACCATCATACCTACATTTATACCTACCTACCATCATACCTACCATCATACCTACATTTATACCTACCTACCATCATACCTACCATCATACCTACATTTATACCTACCTACCATCATACCTACATTTATACCTACCTACCATCATACCTACATTTATACCTACCCACCATCATACCTACATTTATACCTACCTACCATCATACCTACATTTATACCTACCTACCATCATACCTACATTTATACCTACCTACCATCATACCTACATTTATACCTACCTACCATCATACCTACATTTATACCTACCTACCATCATACCTACCATCATACCTACATTCATACCTACATTTATACCTACCTACCATCATACCTACCATCATACCTACATTTATACCTACCTACCATCATACCTACCATCATACCTACATTTATACCTACCTACCATCATACCTACATTTATACCTACCTGCCATCATACCTACATTTATATCTACCTACCATCATACCTACATTTATACCTACCTACCATCATACCTACATTTATACCTACCTACCATCATACCTACATTTATACCTACCTACCATCATACCTACATTTATACCTACCTACCATCATACCTACATTTATACCTACCTACCATCATACCTACATTTATACCTACCTACCATCATACCTACATTTATACCTACCTACCATCATACCTACATTTATACCTACCTACCATCATACCTACATTTATACCTACCTGCCATCATACCTACATTTATATCTACCTACCATCATATCTACATTTATACCTACCTACCATCATACCTACATTTATACCTACCTACCATCATACCTACATTTATACCTACCTACCATCATACCTACATTTATACCTACCTACCATCATACCTACATTTATACCTACCTACCATCATACCTACATTTATACCTACCTACCATCATACCTACATTTATACCTACCTACCATCATACCTACCATCATACCTACATTCATACCTACATTTATACCTACCTACCATCATACCTACCATCATACCTACATTCATACCTACATTTATACCTACCTACCATCATACCTACATTTATACCTACCTACCATCATACCTACCATCATACCTACATTCATACCTACATTTATACCTACCTACCATCATACCTACCATCATACCTACATTTATACCTACCTACCATCATACTTACCATCATACCTACATTCATACCTACATTTATACCTACCTACCATCATACCTACCATCATACCTACATTTATACCTACATTTATACCTACCTACCATCATACCTACCATCATACCTACATTCATACCTACATTTATACCTACCTACCATCATACCTACATTCATACCTACCTACCATCATACCTACCATCATACCTACATTCATACCTACATTTATACCTACCTACCATCATACCTACCATCATACCTACATTTATACCTACCTACCATCATACCTACCATCATACATACCATCATACCTACATTTATACCTACCTGCCATCATACCTACCATCATACCTACCATCATACCTACCATCATACCTACATTCATACCTACATTTATACCTACCTACCATCATACCTACCATCATACCTACATTTATACCTACCTACCATCATACCTACCATCATACCTACCATCATACCTACATTTATACCTACCTGCCATCATACCTACATTTATATCTACCTACCATCATACCTACATTTATATCTACCTACCATCATACCTACATTTATATCTACCTACCATCATACCTACCATCATAACTACCTATAACTGCCTTCATGTGTCCAGTTTGACCCAAAGATCTTAGCTGTATCCTCGTAGGTACACATGAAAATAACTGCACATGATTGGTTTCATACTGAAATGTATTTTAATGTTTTATTTAAATGAGATTCTTATCTTGTTTTTGCTGTTGTTAAAGTTGGATTGAGACGAAGTTTACACAAAACTAGTTGCTAATTATTTTTCACAATCACTGTCTTGGTTTACATAAGACTAGTTATTGACGAACTTTAATGTTCGCACAGAACAGTTTTTATTCTTTTGTTAGAAGTTTTATACAGTTTATTTCAAACATCGCCACAGCATGGAATCGTGAGTTACTAGTTTCAGCTTCTAGAAGGTTGTAGTGGAGGTGGAACGACACGGACTCACGTGATACTGTGACGATCATGATAATGTCATGATATCTGTGATATTCAATATATGGCTAGAAATGTAATCATACCAACCTACCATCATACCTACATTCATACCTACCTACCATCATACCTACCATCATACCTTTCATCATACCTACCATCATACCTACAATCATACCTTTCATCATACCTACCATCATACCTACCATCATACCTTTCATCATACCTACCATCATACCTACCATCATACCTTTCATCATACCTACCATCATACCTACCATCATACCTACAATCATACCTTTCATCATACCTACCATCATACCTACCATCATACCTACCATCATACCTTTCATCATACCTACATTCATACCTACCATCATACCTACAATCATACCTACATTCATACCTACCATCATACCTTTCATCATACCTACATTCATACCTACCATCATACCTTTCATCATACCTACATTCATACCTACCTACCATCATACATACAATCATACCTACCTACCATCATACCTACCATCATACCTACATTCATACCTACCTACCATCATACCTACCATCATACCTTTCATCATACCTACCATCATACCTACAATCATACCTACCTACCATCATACCTTTCATCATACCTACCATCATACCTACAATCATACCTACCATCATACCTACAATCATACCTACCTACCATCATACCTACATTCATACCTACCTACCATCATACCTACCATCATACCTTTCATCATACCTACCATCATACCTACCATCATACCTACCATCATACCTACAATCATACCTACCTACCATCATACCTTTCATCATACCTACCATCATACCTACAATCATACCTACCTACCATTATACTTACCATCATAACTACCTACCACCATACCTGCAAGTAAAGCCATCATAACTACTTAAGTAAGTAAGTAAGTCATTTGTATTTATATAGAACTTTTCCAGACCAGGGTCACAAAGCGCTTAAACAATCAAACAATACCCAATAAAGTATATACTTTAAAGGTCAAGATAACATCATACCTGCCATTATACCTACCATCATAACTACCTACCATCATCATATCTACCTACCATTAAACCTACCTACCTACCGTCATACCCACCTACCATCCTACCTACCATTATACAAACCATCATAACTCCTTCCATTATACCTGCTATAATAGACCATCATACCTGTCATCATAACTACCTACCATCATTCTAGCGCTCCACAAATATTACTTACTTACTAACTTACTAACATCATCATACCTGCTATTATACCTACCATTATATCAATGATACAAAATAAACATTAAAAGGAAATTTATACCAAAACAAAGTAAAAAATAATTAAAACTGTCTAATCTAAACCAGGACAGTGAAACTGAAAAGTCACTAGCAACTAGTTGCAAAAATAAAATAAAATCCTGAGAAAGGATTCATTCACCATGATAGAGAACGAGGTGTTCCTAGTTGTGTTATATTTGACCTTCTAACACATATACAGTATATGACATATTTGTGTCAGATTCTCTCGTCATCTGATGTGTAAGTGGGTTCATGATCTAGAAACTTGTCGAAGGGTCTTTGGATTGTTCTTTGTTGTTTTCATTTTGTTCCCACAATGGAACACAGTTCCTGTTGCTACTTTAATGAATAATATGACTTTTTCTTGATAAACCTAGACATTTATAAGCAGATGTTTGTCTTTGATGGCCTGAAGCTTACCTAACCAGCTGCCTTCATACTTACCAAACTAGCTTTTTTACCAAGCTAGCTTGCTACCTAGTTACTAGCTTCCTACCATCATAGTTACCTACCTACCTACCTAACTACCTACCTACCTACCTACTTAGCTACTATCACACCTACCTACCTAACTACCTACCTACCTACTTAGCTACCATTACACCTACCTACCTAACTACCCTTATACATACTAAACTAGCTTTTCTACCAAGCTAGCTCACTACCTAGTTACTAGCTTCCTACCATCACCGACCTCCGTACACACTTACTTAGGTAAAAACATCTCTTCAACTGCATTTTTTGTGGTATTAAATATGTAGATGTTATGAGCTGAACTAATTACAAACTAGCTTCTTACCGTGCTAGCTAGCTAGCTAGCAGCCATTATACCGACCGGAAGCAGTGATTGGTTACATCGATGTCATCAGAGTACTCTCTACATGTCAATAAGTCAGTATTTGAGCAACAAGATATGATGTTGTTAATTAATGTAACGAACCTAAAACAGTGATATAATAACTGTCCTTTCTGTGTGTCCTCCAGTGTGTGTGCCCGCACTTCCTGCTTCAGGTTGTGATGACGCACACTACTTCCAAATGTATCTGTGACACTCCCCCATCCTGACTGCTAACCTCTAACCCCTGACCTTTGACCCCGGCTATGGGCAGTGTTGGCAGCGGGGTGGCAGGAGAGCAAGAGTTTGCCATGAAGTCGGTAGGCACCAGAACTACACTGCCGCGAGCCCCGCCATTGTCTCGCCGCTGCCCGGCTGACCGCAGCTGCAGCGCCGAGCGACTGCCACGACACCCGGCAGCTATATCGGACGGGACGGCGTCCAGCGATGAACGTGGGAGCGTCAGCGTCGGCACCGGCACCTGTACCGATCGACCAACCGAGACCGCCTCCACCACCAACACGGACTGTACCATGACGGCCGCCTGCAACAACAACCAGATGGACTGTGGCACCGGAGCAGGCAGGAGGGAGTGGGAGAGGCAGCGAGAGAGGGGGAGAGACCGGGACCGGGACCGAGACTGGGACCGAGAGAGGCTCGAGAGGGAGCGCGAGAGAGAGAGGAACCGAGAGAGAGAGCGGGAACGAGTGGAGAGGGAGAGGCTGGAGAGAGAGAGGGAGCGAGAGAGGGAGAGGGCACGAGAGAGGGAACGGGAGAGGATAGAGCGAGAGAAGATAGAGAGAGAGAGGGAAAGAGAGAGGGAGAGAGAGAGAGAGCGGGAGAGAGAGAGGCTGGAGAACGAGAGGCAGGAGAGAGAACGAGACCGAGAGATGCAGGCTGCTGGTCTGGATGTTTGTGGGAACGTCATGGGACGAGGTGCGCCCGAGAAGACCAGCGTGGGCATGAACACGCACCAGCACAGGGACATGGTTCTGACTCGGAACGACGGCGAGAACAACCAAGGCGGGCACAACCAAGGCGGGCACAACCCCCCGAAGATCATGGCCGTGTCTGGCAAACTGGAGCAGGTAATCCTAACCCCGACCCTAACCCTAACCCTAACCCTAACCCTATCCCTATCCCTATCCCTATCCCTATCCCTATCCCTATCCCTATCCCTATCCCTATCCCTATCCCTATCCCTATCCCTAACCCTAACCCTTACCCTAACCCTAACCCTAACCCTAACCCTAACCCTAACCCTAACCCTAACCCTAACCCTAACCCTAACCCTAATTCTAACCCTTACCCTATCCTTAATCCTCAGCCTAACCTTAAACCTAACCCTAACCCCTAACCCTAACTTTATCCCTAAAATTTAAACTTAACCCTTACACAAATCCACCATCCAATCTCGATTCTTCTGCCCGAGTGGTTCCGTTCACTTGTTTCTTCATGTGTTCTCAGGCCATGCAAAGCAATTCCGGCCTTGTCCGTCCGTCAGCTTTCAAACCAGTGGTCCCCAAAAGTTTCCACTCCATGCAAAACCTGGTGGGCCAGGCTGGAGGAGCCGGCTGCGAGGGCAAAGCGGAAGGAAGGAGTGAAGGTTTCAGTGAGAGCAGAGGTAGCAGGAGGTGCAGGGATGGAGGTGGAGGAGAGTCAGGAGAGGTGCCTGAAGCCCTGCTCCTCGACCAGGAGAGCCCAGTGAGGGCGGGCAGGAACGAGGGTATGGGTAACGGGAACGAGGCGGTCCAGGGAGGGATGTCAGACTCGGGCAGGAACTCCCTGACCAGCCTGCCCACCTACACTGGCTCTGGTTCTGGGTGTGTCCCTCCAGCTGTTCTGGGCCCTCTCAGTGCTTCCACCAGTCATATCAACCGCTTGGGCATGGTGGGTGCGGCAGCAGGTCTGGAGAAGCTGGACAAGCCGGGATACCAGGTACTCCAGGTACTCCAGAAGATGAGGAGGTGAAGCTTCTAGTGACTGAACTTGTTGTTCTCTCAGAACGGACTGAGCACGTCTGACAGCGGGCGCTCGTCTTCTGGCAAGAGCTCCTCGTCGTATCAGCGACTCAGTCACCTGAGTGACGCTCCTGGACCTCTGCGCCCGTCGCCCTCATCCGACGACATCATCCAGGACCTGGAGGACCGGCTGTGGGAGAAGGAGCAGGAGGTCTGTAGCACTTCATTGATCCATCCTTCTCAATAAAACACCGGGAGGTCAAAGTTCAAAAGCAATACATAGTTATCTGGGAGGAGGTGGGTTGTGAGTTATGTTGCGACTCAAACGGCTGATGGTGTCGCCTTCAGGTGCAGCACATGCGCAGGAACCTGGACCAAAGCGAGGCTGCCATCATTCAAGTGTTTGAGGAGAAGCAACGAGTGTGGGAGCGACAGATGGACGAGCTGAGACAGAACTACGCCTCACGTCTGCAACAGGTATACTACCTTCTCACTGTTGCTGTTCACTCTTTTTTATTGACGTTATTCAATTGTTATTTGTTATTCAGTTCAATTTTCAACTATAATCAAACAATTTTCAACTATAATCAAACAATTTTCAACTATAATCTAATTAACTAACTAAGTAATTAACTATAACATTGTTCAACCCTCAGGTGACCCGACGGGCTCAGAGGTCACAGACGGCTCTTCAGGCTCAGATCAGTCGTCTGTCTCAGGACAAGCGGCGTCTTCAGGAGGAAATGGCGGCTCTGCTGGCTCAGAGGGAGGAGCTGGAAAGGAAGTGTCTGGACTACAGGAAGGAGCAGGCGGACATCTTGCCTCGCCTGGAGGAGACCAAGTGGGAGGTGAGCTCCGCCCTCCGTGACCCGACCCGTCCTGACTCACCCGTGTGACCCCAGGTGTGTCAGAAGGCCGGAGAGATCTCTCTGCTCAAGCAGCAGCTTCGAGAGAGTCAGGCCGAGGTGACCCAGAGGGCCGGAGAGATGGTGGCCCTCAGGGGTCAACTGAAGGAGCTCAACGCTCAGCTCAGGGAGCAGGAGGACACAATGCTGGGCCTGAAGGACTCGTACAGCACCAAGAGTCTTGAGCTGGAGAAGTGTGAGGCGGACCTGAGGAGGACTCTGTCGGAGGTGAGTCACACACACACACACATACCCACACATACACACTTACACACACACACACACATACACACTTACACACACACACACACATACACACTTACACACTTACACACACACACACACATACCCACACATACCCACTTGAACACACATACACACTTGAATACACACATACACACACAGACACACTTTAACACACAAATACACACTTGTGTGTATTAACAGTGAATGTGTATTAACAGTGTGTATTAACAGTGTGTGTTTATTAAGAGTGTGTATTAACAGTAAGCAAGTAAGTAATTTGTATTTATATAGAGCTTTTCCAGACCAGGGTCACAAAGCACTTAAACAATCGAAACAATATTCAATAAAGTATATACTTTAAAGATCAAGATAAAACTGATAACACAACAGGAGTTCCAGAAAATCAAGGAAAAGCCTGAACAAACAAAAACGTCTTAAGATGTTTCTTGAAGGAGTCAGTAGATCATCAAACACAGATGTTTCTTGAAGGAGTCAGTAGATCATCAAACACAGATGTTTCTTGAAGGAGTCAGTAGATCATCAAACACAGATGTTTCTTGAAGGAGTCAGTAGATCATCAAACACAGATGTTTCTTGAAGGAGTCAGTAGATCATCAAACACAGATGTTTCTTGAAGGAGTCAGTAGATCATCAAACACAGATGTTTCTTGAAGGAGTCAGTAGATCATCAAACACAGAGATGTTTCTTGAAGGAGTCAGTAGATCATCAAACACAGAGATGTTTCTTGAAGGAGTCAGTAGATCATCAAACACAGAGATGTTTCTTGAAGGAGTCAGTAGATCATCAAACACATGTTTCTTGAAGGAGTCAGTAGATCATCAAACACAGATGTTTCTTGAAGGAGTCAGTAGATCATCAAACACAGATGTTTCTTGAAGGAGTCAGTAGATCATCAAACACAGAGATGGTTCTAAAGCTTAGGAGCAACAGTCTGGAAGGATTTCTCTCCTCTGGTCCGGAAGTTCAGGAACAATCACTAGATTCTGATCCACAGACCTCAGAGCCCGAGCTGGGGTGTAAGTCTGGATCAGATCACTGACGGAAGGTCTGACCATGAATAGATCTGAAAGTAAGAACCAGAATTTTAAAATGATCCTGAAAGAAACTGGAAGCCAGTGAAGAGTTTTAAGGATCAGAGAAATGTGAGTTCTTCTACTAGAGCGGCTCAGAATTCTGAGTTTTGTATGAACTGCAGGCGAGACGATCCTTCTTGTTAAGACACAAAACAAACTGTTACAATAGTCCAGGCGAGAAGAAACAAACACATGGATTATAAGATCCAGATGATGTTGTGGCAACATTTTCCTAAGTTTAGATTTTTCTCAGTTGAAGGAAACAGATTCTGGTCAGTTTCGTTCAGTGTTGAACAAGAGACATGTCTTTATCAAATACAACACCCAGGTTTCTCAGTGTTTTCACTCATTGTTTGATTTCTAGCAAACAATTGACTAAGTTCAGCCTCTGGAGCTCAGTTGGATCAACAGAGCAGTAGAGCTGGATGTCATCAGCAAAAATGTGATAAGAAACATCTGGAAATCTCTGAATGATTTTACCGAGGGGAATCAAGTACAGCAAAAACAATAAAGGACCCAGAACAGAACCTTGAGGGACTCCACACAACAGATGATTCAGACCTCATTTGATTGACAGATACACTAAAACTGCGCCCAGAAAGGCAAGATGAGAACCATTCTAACACAGACCCAGACAGTCTTCATCCCTCAGTCTTCTCAGCAGGATCTGGTGATCAACTGTGTCAAAGGCTGACAACAGATCCAACAGACCCAGAACAGTGTATTGACCCGAGTCAGCCGACATCATGATGTCACTGGACACTTTCAATAAGACTGTCTCCGTAGAGTGATGTTTACGGAAGCCAGACTGAAACTTCTCATGGATGTCGCTCTGATCCAGGAACAGCTGCTCAGACACCACCTTCTCCAAGATCTTGGACAAGGAAGGGAGCTTAGAAATATGCCTGAAATTACTGAGGTCAGTTGGGTCTAAGCCTGGCTTTTTGAGCAGAGGCTCCACAATGGCATGTTTAAATGCATTGGGAAAAACCCCTGTGGAAAGGGAGAGGTTCACCATATTGGTAACTCAGGGGCCAATTACATCAAATACTTTGATAAAGAGCCTACAAGGAAGGACGTCATCTGAGCAAGAGGAGGGTTTCGTCTTGTTCACTAGTGCCGAAATATCACCCAAAGATACAGCAGTGAAGGAAGACCAAGAGGAGGAGAGGGGCTCAGAGACAGTAGGGGTTCCAAACAAAGGGGGAGAGATTTTCTCTTTGATCAATTTAATTTTGTCAATGAAAAACCTCAACAATGCATTGCTGTCAGCTTCACAGAAGACAGGCGTGATTTGAGGAGCAGGAGACACGAGAGAATTAATCGTGTCAAACAACACTTTGGGGTTTTTCTTATTTGCTGCTACCAGTTTTCTGATGTAATCAGATCTAGCAGTTTCCACCATCTCACTGTAAGAAGACATCAGATCCCTGAGGTGAATTCTGTGCACCTCAAGTGCACAGTGTGTATTAACAGTGTGTATTAACAGTGTGTATTAAGAGTGTGTGTGTATTAACAGTTTGTATTAAGAGTGTGTATTAACAGTGTGTATTAACAGTGTGTATTAACAGTGTGTGTGTATTAAGAGTGTGTATTAACAGTGTGTGTGTATTAAGAGTGTGTATTAACAGTGTTTTTTAACAGTGTGTATTAAGAGTGTGTATTAACAGTGTGTAGTAACAGTGTGTATTAAGAGTGTGTATTAACAGTGTGTATTAAGAGTGTGTATTAACAGTGTGTATTAACAGTGTGTATTAACGGTGTGTATTAACAGTGTGTGTATTGACAGTGTGTATTAACAGTGTTTATTAACAGTGTGTATTAAGAGTGTGTATTAACAGTGTGTGTATCAACAGGTGTCTGTGCTGCGGGAGAAGCTCGGTGTGTTCGAGGCTGAGGTTCTGAGTCTGAAGCGAGCTCTCAGTGAAGTGAGTCGAGGCGCGGAGGTGGTTGTGAGTCCGAACCTGGCAGCTGCGGGGCTGCTGCCTCCGTGGGGGGTCGTGCACTGCTCGCGGGGCGACGCCTCGATGGCGCCGACGGCCGACGCGCTGCTGAGTCTCCAGAGCGACGAGGCCAAGGCTCAGAGACAGGAGGCTCAGAGGCAGCAGGACATGCAGGCCCACCTGCACCGGGAGGCCCTCCTCCGCCAAGAAGCACACCTCCGCCAGGAGGCCCAACTCCGCCAGGAGGCCCAACTCCGCCAGGAGGCCCAGCTGCGCCACGAGGCCCAGCTCCGTCACGAGGCCCAGCTGGGTCAGGACTGGGACGAGGCGGGCGAGCTGCGCCGGCAGCTGGAGCAGCTGCAGGCGGCGCTGAGGCTGGAGCGCCAGCAGAGGGAGCGTCAGGCGCTGAACTTCGACCAGGAGCGACACACCTGGCAGGACGAGAAGGAGCGGGTTCTGAAGTACCAGGCCCAGCTGCAGCTCAGCTACGTGGAGACGCTGCAGAAGAACCAGGCGCTGGAGAAGCGCATGAGTCAGTTGGGGGCCAAACCCGCCGCCGGCGCCACCGCCGCCTCCACGCCGCCCTCGTCCTCCAGTCCTCCCCCCTCGCTCCCTGCCCTGTCGCCCCAGTCTCCGCCCTCCCTGCCCTCCCTCCCGGGCCCCATCACCCTCACCCTCTCGCCCCCCTGTGAGGACCAGAAGGCCCCGCCCTCTCTGCACCAGCTGGCCCCGCCCTGGGCGGGACCGTCGCGTCTGGAGAGAATAGAGTCCACAGAGATTTAAAGATGGAGTCGATCAGTGTCGTCACAGGATTGAACTGTTTGAAGCGTTTGATGATGTTTTGACGTCAATTAATTCAATCATTTCTACGTTGAAAAGTTCAATTTTCAATTAAATATTTGTAAATATATATATATTTATCATTAAATGAATGTATTTTACTCATAGACTTTGATCTTCTAGTTCCAATCATTCAAAAATGATTATGCATCACATGACTAAACTGGGCGTCTGATTGGCTGACGGTTTGATCAGTAGCTCTGAGCTCAGTTGGTTTGGTCTGGAGACTCTATTATAACATTTATATTGAATTTAAAAGAGTTAAATAATATTGAATTTAAAAAAAAGGAGTTTTGAATTATTTTAATAAGAATATCAAATTCTATGTGTAATTTTCTTTTTTTTTATTCAATTATGAAAATAAAAACAAATTCAACTTTTCAACACAGAAATGATTGAATTAAACTATTCTTTAAAATAATGAAATGCTTTAAAAAAGACTTTTTAAAATATGAAACTCAAACGTTCAATTTTCTGACGTCACTGATATTTACTTCCATTTTGAAGATTGTTTGTGTTTACGACGAAAAACTGCCAAGTTCTTCATACGGATCACGTGATCAGGTGCAGCCACTCAACCAATCAGCACACGTGTCTTCTTCATGCGTGTCAATGCCGCGGGAAGACAGGAAGTGACGTCATTATTGGGTTCAAGAAAAAGACAATCGGGAACATTGTCGGATCAGAATCTAACGAGTGTGTGTTCGTTGTGAGTGTGTGTCAGTTGTGGTCAGATGTGTGACGTCATCACCAGGCGAGAGAAACACAGCTGCTTTATTTGACATGTGTCAGTCAAATGTGAGTTTGAGTTTCACACAAGACTTATATTGTTATTATACGTAAAACGCTTGTCTTTAAAATAATGTGTTAATAGTTAAAAAGATGATCGAGTCAGTTCACCTTCACTGCGGTGACTAAACACCAACACTAGGGGTCGTCAGAGAGCTTTAACTTTAACTAGCTCGTTTCAAACTGACAGTAAAAATGATCGAAGCACACAGTCATCACACAATCATCACACAATCTTCACACAATCATCACACAATCTTCACACAATCATCACACAATCTTCACACAGTCATCACACTATCATCACACAATTATCACACAATCTTCACACAATCATCACACAATCTTCACACAATCATCACACAATCTTCACACAATCATCACACAATCTTCACACAATCATCACACAATCTTCACACAATCATCACACAATCTTCACACAATCATCAGAAAATCTTCACACAATCATCACACAATCATCACACAATCTTCACACAATCATCACACAATCTTCACACAATCATCACAATCATCACACAATCATCACAATCATCACACAATCATCACAATCTTCACACAACCATTACAATCATCACAATCTTCACACAATCATCACAATCATCACACAATTATCACACAATCATCACAATTATCACACAACCATCACAATCTTCACACAATCATTACAATCATCACAATCTATACAGACAATCATCACACAATCATCACAATCTTCACACAATCATCACAATCATCACACAATCATCACAATCTTCACACAATCATTACAATCATCACAATCTTCACACGATCATCACATTCACACAATCATCAAAATCATTACACAATCATTACACAATCATCAAAATCATTACACAATCATCACAATATTCACACAATCATAACAATCATCTCGCAATCATAACAATCATCACACAATCATCAAAATCTTCACACTCTACACACTCTTGTTCATCACGCTGTGCATTTACAGAAAGACAAAATCCCAAAGTTTCCCACAAACGTGTAGAATGTATGTTGAGAAAGAGTCGATCATAGATTGTACGTGTGTGTGTGTGTGTGTGTGTGTGTGTGTGTGTGTGTGTGTGTGTTCATGTGATCAATAGATTATCAATAGAGGGACTTAGTTGCAATACAGCAAAAGAATATGTTTTAAATCATCGGTTGTTGTTTCTCAGAGACTGACTCGTCGATGGCGTCACGAGTAGGATGAACGTGTACAGTCATGTGAATATCATGTGAATATCATGTGAATATCATGTGAATATCATGTGAATATCATGCTTTTCTATGTGTTGTTGACGCAGCATCACATGATGTACCACATAGTATTACCATCTTTATTACTATGAACATGTACCACATAGTATTACCATCTTTATTACTATGAACATGTACCACATAGTATTACCATCTTTATTACTATGAACATTTGTGACATTTTCCTAACATGTGTTTTTCACTGTACATAGACTTTCAGTGAATCATGTCGAGAACGTTTCCTTTGGTGTAGTTGATGTAGTTCAAGTATTGTTTAGAACTGCTATGGCTTTTATACATGTTTACGTTTATGTTCAGATGTTTGGCTTGATTATGATCTTTTGTTGGAGAATAATAAAGATACGTCAAGAATTCAGGTGTTTGTTTCCATCAAACTTCTCATTGCGTTCACTTCTAAAACAGTCAAACTGAGTCCGTTCCGGTCGCTCCAACACGCTGTCACTTCCGGTTCTTATGCTTCGCTTTGTGGAGAAAGATGGTCAATCAATAGTGTGTCACGGATCGTTTATTCGCCGCTTCAAGTGAAACAAAATACAAGCTTTACGATCGATCGGGCGCACTTTCTTCCGGCGACTGTACAGGTCAATAGTCCCGGAGAAAAGGTCTCGATCTGTAGAAACATCGCTATATTTAAGGCAAATTTCCCGCCCAGGAGGTCGTCTTTTCCGGCCAAATGGCCCTTTCAAGTTTCCTGTGTCTCAATCACCCGCAGAGCGAACTTCCTAACTTCCTTCTTGCAATCTATCATTCAAATGTTCTTGACCTGGCCTTCGTCTTCCAGCGCCCCCTCCTGGATGTGTCTCGCTTCGTTCTTTGATCCACGACCCAAGGTGTGAAAGGCAGACAAACAGACGTTTAAATAACCGGTGTCATGTTTCTAATTCTGTTCCAAGCTTGTCTTAAAACAGAGTAAATCAGTCTGGAGTGAAATGTTGATTGTGAATGTGTAGTCAAACGTTTAAGCTCTTAGATGAAGCTAGTAATTTATACTTTATATTTTGATTATCTTTTAGCGTTAATTTAAGTATGGTGTAAACTTATAGTCTATAATATTTTTTAATCTAACACTTGTTTAAACACAACACAAGCGTTGATGTGTTCAGATCGTTTCATAGCAACACGAGTCCAATAAAAGTAAATAAATCAACATGTCAGTGTTTTAGTTTACATGAGCATTTGATACATTTAAAATGTTTATTCAATGTATTTACATCACATGTTTTGAATACACGTATATTTTAATGTATTAAACATGTCTATTAATGCATTACATTTACATTTTTTTAAGAGTTGCATCATCAGTTAAAACAGATCATTTTCATTGTTTTCTTGACCTGCTCGCATTAAAGATCGATATTTATATCGATACATATCAAAGGATCAAATATCCTGAGATGTTTGTTTTGATAAAATAAATATATTCACAAATATATTAAAATAACAGTATTCTCATCAACCTCTGACGTTAATATAGTCACGATCATCTTCATTTTAAACATCTTTCAAAAGTTCAAAAATGGGGATAAAGAAGAAAGTGAACGAGTTACGTTCACGCTTTTGAATCTCCGCGGCTTCCGTAGTTGTTGTGAGCTAAGCTACATGCTAACACGAGTAACTGCTGCACATTTTCAACCGTCAGTTCGTTACAAACGTCAACTTTTGTCAGATGTGTGTTTGTGTTTGTGGTCAAAGACGTCGCTTCACAACAGTAAGTGTGTCAATGTTGTGTTGAAATGAATGAAAACTATCGCTCTTCATTTTCTGACACTTAAACTCAATATAAACGATGTTCACTTTATGTTTGTGTTTAATTCACTGTGTTTTCCACTCAATGTTTGTGTTTAATTCACTGTGTTATCCACTCAATGTTTGTGTTTAATTCACTGTGTTTTCCACTCAATGTTTGTGTTTAATTCACTGTGTTTTCCACTCAATGTTTGTGTTTAATTCACTGTGTTTTCCACTCAATGTTTGTGTTTAATTAACTGTCTTATCCACTCAATGTTTGTGTTTAATTCACTGTGTTTTCCTCTCAATGTTTGTGTTTAATTCACTGTGTTATCCACTCAATGTTTGTGTTTAATTCACTGTGTTTTCCACTGAATGTTTGTGTTGAATTCACTGTGTTATCTACTAAATGTTTGTGTTTAATTCACTGTGTTATCCACTCAATGTTTGTGTTTAATTCACCGTTATCCACTCAATGTTTGTGTTTAATTAACTGTGTTATCCACTCAATGTTTGTGTTTAATTCACTGTGTTTTCCACTCAATGTTTGTGTTTAATTAACTGTCTTATCCACTCAATGTTTGTGTTTAATTCACTCTGTTTTCCTCTCAATGTTTGTGTTTAATTCACTGTGTTATCCACTCAATGTTTGTGTTTAATTCACTGTGTTTTCCACTCAATGTTTGTGTTTAATTCACTGTGTTATCCACTCAATGTTTGTGTTTAATTAACTGTGTTTTCCACTCAATGTTTGTGTTTAATTCACTGTGTTATCCACTCAATGTTTGTGTTTAATTCACTGTGTTTTCCACTCAATGTTTGTGTTTAATTCACTGTGTTTTCCACTCAATGTTTGTGTTTAATTAACTGTCTTATCCACTCAATGTTTGTGTTTAATTCACTGTGTTTTCCTCTCAATGTTTGTGTTTAATTCACTGTGTTATCCACTCAATGTTTGTGTTTAATTCACTGTTTTCCACTCAATGTTTGTGTTTAATTCACTGTGTTTTCCACTCAATGTTTGTGTTTAATTAACTGTCTTATCCACTCAATGTTTGTGTTTAATTCACTGTGTTTTCCTCTCAATGTTTGTGTTTAATTCACTGTGTTATCCACTCAATGTTTGTGTTTAATTCACTGTGTTTTCCACTCAATGTTTGTGTTTAATTCACTGTGTTATCCACTCAATGTTTGTGTTTAATTCACTGTGTTTTCCACTCAATGTTTGTGTTTAATTCACTGTGTTTTCCACTCAATGTTAGTGTTTAATTCACTGTGTTTTCCTCTCAATGTTTGTGTTTAATTCACTGTGTTATCCACTCAATGTTTGTGTTTAATTCACTGTGTTATCCACTCAATGTTTGTGTTTAATTCACTGTGTTTTCCACTCAATGTTTGTTTAATTCACTGTGTTTTCCACTCAATGTTTGTGTTTAATTCACTGTTTTCCACTCAATGTTTGTGTTTAATTCACTGTGTTTTCCACTCAATGTTTGTGTTTAATTCACTGTGTTTTCCTCTCAATGTTTGTGTTTAATTCACTGTGTTTTCCTCTCAATGTTTGTGTTTAATTCACTGTGTTATCCACTCAATGTTTGTGTTTAATTCACTGTGTTTTCCTCTCAATGTTTGTGTTTAATTCACTGTGTTATCCACTCAATGTTTGTGTTGAATTCACTGTGTTTTCCTCTCAATGTTTGTGTTTAATTCACTGTGTTATCCACTCAATGTTTGTGTTTAATTCACTGTGTTATCCACTCAATGTTTGTGTTTAATTCACTGTGTTTTCCTCTCAATGTTTGTGTTTAATTCACTGTGTTATCCACTCAATGTTTGTGTTGAATTCACTGTGTTTTCCTCTCAATGTTTGTGTTTAATTCACTGTGTTATCCACTCAATGTTTGTGTTTAATTCACCGTGTTATCCACTCAATGTTTGTGTTTAATTCACTGTGTTATCCACTCAATGTTTGTGTTTAATTCACTGTGTTTTCCACTCAATGTTTGTGTTTAATTCACTGTGTTTTCCACTCAATGTTTGTGTTTAATTCACTGTGTTATCCACTCAATGTTTGTGTTTAATTCACCGTGTTATCCACTCAATGTTTGTGTTTAATTCACTGTGTTATCCACTCAATGTTTGTGTTTAATTCACTGTGTTTTCCACTCAATGTTTGTGTTTAATTCACTGTGTTTTCCACTCAATGTTTGTGTTTAATTCACCGTGTTATCCACTAAATGTTTGTGTTTAATTCACTGTGTTATCCACTCAATGTTTGTGTTTAATTCACTGTGTTTTCCTCTCAATGTTTGTGTTTAATTCACTGTGTTATCCACTCAATGTTTGTGTTGAATTCACTGTGTTTTCCTCTCAATGTTTGTGTTTAATTCACTGTGTTATCCACTCAATGTTTGTGTTTAATTCACCGAGTTATCCACTCAATGTTTGTGTTTAATTCACTGTGTTATCCACTCAATGTTTGTGTTTAATTCACTGTGTTTTCCACTCAATGTTTGTGTTTAATTCACTGTGTTTTCCACTCAATGTTTGTGTTTAATTCACTGTGTTATCCACTCAATGTTTGTGTTTAATTCACCGTGTTATCCACTCAATGTTTGTGTTTAATTCACTGTGTTATCCACTCAATGTTTGTGTTTAATTCACTGTGTTTTCCACTCAATGTTTGTGTTTAATTCACTGTGTTTTCCACTCAATGTTTGTGTTTAATTCACCGTGTTATCCACTAAATGTTTGTGTTTAATTCACTGTGTTATCTACTAAATGTTTGTGTTTAATTCACTGTGTTATCCACTCAATGTTTGTGTTTAATTCACTGTGTTATCTACTAAATGTTTGTGTTTAATTCACTGTGTTATCTACTAAATGTTTGTGTTTAATTCACTGTGTTATCTACTAAATGTTTGTGTTTAATTCACTGTGTTTTCCTCTCAATGTTTGTGTTTAATTCACTGTGTTTTCCACTCAATGTTTGTGTTTAATTCACTGTGTTATCCACTCAATGTTTGTGTTTAATTCACTGTGTTTTCCACTCAATGTTTGTGTTTAATTCACTGTGTTATCCACTCAATGTTTGTGTTTAATTCACTGTGTTATCCACTCAATGTTTGTGTTTAATTCACTGTGTTTTCCTCTCAACTCGTCGTGCACACGTCCGTGTCAAAGGACACACAGATTCATTCTCTACTCATTGTGATAAACCTTTGTCATCATCATCCAGTACAATGTTGTTATCTGTCCTTGACCTCTCGGGGTCAACACGAGGAAACCTCTTAACGCGCTTCTTTCTCCACAGGTTGGACATGATGGCCGTGAATCTCTGCCAAGAACATTTCCAGACAGGTGTGAGCACGAACAAGGTACACAAAGTATCTGCTTTTTTTGAATGTTGTTTTTAGTTTTTATTCACTTAGTCATCCTTCACCTTTGACCTCATCACCCTGACTCACCTCTGTCATCTTGTGTTCACTCCATCGACCCTTCGACCTCTTTGTTGCATCTTAAATCAACTAATGTAGTGAATGTTGTTCAAGACGCAGTAACTTCTCATCATCACCATGTTTTACACTCATTACCGTATTCTCTGGACTATAAGTGTCTCCGGAGCACGAGTCGCTCCAGACATAAAATGCATAATAAAGAAGTAAAAACATATATAAGTCGCACTGGAGTATAAGTCGTGTTTTTGGGGGAAATTGATTTGATAAAATCCAAGAACAGACATGTGATCTTGAAAGTTTAAAATAAAACTAGAGGCAACAACAGAATAATGTTACGTTACATGAAGTGAGAACCTGGTATGTTAACATAACATATGAAGAGTTATTCAGAGAACTATAGCATCAATAACTAACTAGTTTACCAAACCATCCGTGTAACTCCAAATAACTCTTCATCCTCGTGTCACTTTTAAATAAAGTTGCTCTGAAATCTGGACGAACAAGAGGTTACGAGAGTCCATTATGACGTAAACTCTCCTCCTCTCTTCTGACTCCCTTCATCACACATTTATTTACCAGTTACTAATACAGTGCAATGTTGAATTTACATATTTGATAATACATTCAAGTTTTAAGGGTTTGAATGTATGTTTTTGTATATTTAATATCTTTGGGTTTTCTTTCTACTGATGTATGTTTAGAATTTAATACTCGACCCACTGGTTTTAAACGAGTATTTTAATGTGTTAAATATTCTTTTAAAGATCGTCAAATGTTTCTTTAAAAAATTGATTTTATTGATTTTAATATCATTTTACGATGATATTTCTAGAATCGTGCATAACGACAAACCAAGCGTCACTTTTTAAGTTCTTTAACAACTGACATCATTTAAATAATCTTTCTTTTGATATTTTCGATCATTGTTTTTCACAAACCATGTTTGAAGAACCTGCTCAAGTCACGTCTGGTCGCCTCAGGATCGTCTTCATCCACGACTCTTACGAGAGCAGCTTTTCAATCAGAACATTTGAATTGAAAAAGGGAGAAAAGTTGTGACACGAGATGTTTGCGGCCTGAGAAACGTCTCGAAGGTGACGCCGGAGGACGAATGAAAAGCGAGGGTCTGCTCGTGTGGGAGACTGAATCACAAGTGACCTTGTTATGTTCTTTCTACTCCTGCTGAGTCATGTGATCGTTCGCAATTCAGACGTAAAGGTTTTTCTTTCTTCGAGCTGCAGGAACATCTTGAAAACACGTCTGTTATTCAGAATGAATACGTCTTTATCAAGTTCTCGGAGCTCAGATGTGTTGAAACCTGGTGTTATTACATGATTGTGACCAGAATCACTAACATTATTACGGTGGTGTTTATTTAACGTGCTCAACATGTACACAAAGTACTTAAAGACGCTTAAACGTTGTTTTATTTTGCAAAGTTATAATATCAGAACAAAACAAACAACGTAAACAAATCAAATAAAGAGGCGTCTAAACCTTCCCTTCACGTTCAAAATAACAAATGTGTTGTATATTGTGTATATGTTATATTGTGTATATGTTATATTGTGTATTTGCTTCTTCATTGATGGAAGACGTTTAAACTACACACACTGGACTTGGATTCTGAGTTGGTGTTTTTGGTTCGTATAAATAAGAGGATTCTGTTTGTTTATAAGAATGTCAAATAAATCAGGGTTTACTCTGTTACTCTGGTTTCCTCCCACAGTTTCCCTGCCTCTCACCCCAGATAGCTGGGATAGACTCCTGACCCCCCGACGACCCTGATGAAGTGAATCAGTTTTAGAAAACGAATGAATGATCGGATCAGTCGTGATGATGAACTTGATTCTGGAGCTGCTGGTTCTGTGTGTCCATCACCGTCTGGCAGTCGCTGCAACAGAGATGAAGAGTTTGATTGACGACATCTACCTTCACAGCTCTGTGCCGACGGATACGACGTGACCAACCTGGTGTCCGCTGACCCTGCGCTCCGGAGGAGGGGCTTCAAGCTGGAGTACTTCCTGCGTCCACCTGTCCAGGTGTGCTCCAGGTTCTCGGCTCTGACTCTTGAACTTGACCTCTCGCTCTCTGACCTTTTAGGTCACTCTTCGCTTCGGTTTCCTGGTGGACCTGTGCCGGGTGGACGTGCAGCTCTGGCCCTGGGGCATGGATCAAGGACAGTCCAGCAAACGAGTGGAGATCAGCACCAGCTCGGGTCCGTCCTCCGCCCAGACCTCCTCGCTCCCCAGCGCCGGTCCTCAGGGCGAGCGGAGGGTCCAGAAGGTCAACCAGAGAAGTGAGAACCGAGGTCACAGGTCAGGTCAGCGCTGGAGTCGTGGGGAGTCCGCGGACGCTCAGAAACCTTCTGGCTCCGACCTCTGTGACGACTTCAAGCTGGTGGGTCGCTGCGAGCTCCGGGACGCGACGGAAATCAGCTTCTCTCGTCCCGGGTTCTGTCCTCGCCCGCCCTTCCTGGACCCGCCGGCACCGCCTCGCCAGCGCTGCCGCCGGGAAGAGCTGTGGAGTCGCGGCGCGGCGTCCGTGGGTTCGGTGGCGCAGCTGCGAGTCACGATGCCGTTCGGCGGCGCCGCGTCGGCGCTCGGCCTGAAGAGCCTCGCGGTCTGGGGGCGACCGGCTCGATGCTGCCCCCCGGAGGAGGTGCAGAGGATTCAAAACATCCACCGGGACCACGAGAGACGGTCCAGACCCCCTGGTGCTCCGCCTCGGACCCGACCGCCGGCGAAGACCACTTTGACTCCGAGGTACGAACGAACACGTGAGCTCTGCTCGTTGATGCTGCTGTGATGCAGGATGTTGAGTCTTTACTCGAACTTTTCAAATGTTCGATTTGTCGAAATGAAATAGTTTTTCGGATGATTTACAAACTTGAACGTTACTTTTTGAGTTTGATATTCTAATCGTTTAAAACACAGGATCTAATTTCAAATACATTCTTAGTCTTTGTGTGGCGTCCTGTCCAGGGTGTCCCCCGCCTCTCACCCCGAGAAGCTGGGATGAACTAATGTTGGTACAACAGTGACACAGAGCTGCTGATCATGAGCTTCTCTGGAAAATATTCAGCTTTTTATTCAATTATTTAAAAATAACTACAAAGTCATTCAAGTTTTCGATATAATAAATGATTGCATTTAATTATTTAAAAAATATAAAGTAACTTACTGCTTAAAAAACATTCAATTTTCGACTTTAAAGTTCAATTCAACCATCGAAGGTTCTGAAGAAACTGATTTAACATTTTTATACGGAACTTAAAAGGCTGCAAATTAAAAAAATCTAATTTGGAAAAAGTTATTTTAAATGATTGGAAATAGAACAAAACATTTTTCATTCAAATAATAAAAAACAAATTCCTTTTATACAGAAATTGTGACTAATTATTACTAATTATTACTATTATTAAATCTGCTTAAAAACCCCAGAAACATTTAAATAAAAAACTTCAGGTCAAACACAGAAGCTTCAACATCTGACATGTTTAAACTGATGAACTTCCTTCATCTCCAGCCACGTGTCCGTCCCTGAAGAGTTCCTGGACCCTCTGACTCAAGAGGTCATGACCCTGCCCATGCTGCTGCCCAGCGGGGTCTCCGTGGACACCTCCACTCTGGACGAGTACCAGAAGAGAGAGGCGACCTGGGGTCGGGCCCGGAACGACCCGTTCACCGGCGTCGCCTTCACCTCCTCGTCTCAACCTCTTCCCAACCCGCAGCTGAAGAGTCGCATCGACCTGTTCCTGCTGCGCGAGGGCGTGTCGGGCCGGGCCGGCGTGTTGGGGCGCACGGACCCCGGGATGAACCCCTCGCGCCTCGTCCAGGAACCGGATCCACAGGAGAACCGGGAGCAGAAGACGAGCTCAGGACCTTCGTCTCCACGTCAAAAGTCTCCGACGTCTGAAGGAACCAAACGAAGTCGCGGGTCAGAACCAGAACCATCAGCCGATCAGCGACGCGTGGCTCAGAGTAAAAGGATGAAAGTGGATCCAGGTGAGAAGAGGAACATCTGGTCGTTGTGTCGTCATCATCCTGGTCTGGTCTCCACAGACTCGCATGAGCAGCGTCTGTCGGCGAGTCTGGACGAGGCTCTGAGCTCCGTCCTGAGAGGACGACCTTCCTTCACCGCAAACCTGTCGACGCCAGCCGACCCGGACCCGGTACCAGACCCGGACCAGGCGCCTGCTTCCAGGAACACGCCAGGTTTGTGTTTCCTAACGTGACCTTGATCAGTTCACGATCATCAACAGTTTAAAAACAAACGTTATTGAGCCAAGAACGTCTCAGAAGAAGAAGAATCTTCTCGTGTCGTCGACTCAATGAATCAGTGGTTAGTTAGTGATGAGGACCAGATGTTGGAGATGCTGTAGATGTATGGAGGAAACAACCGCTAGTTGAGTTTAGTCTCTTTTAATACTTGTTTATAAAAGCTGTGAGGAAGAAAAACTTTATTAACGCGCGTCACGTGACCAACAGCAGCTACACAAACATGTGTCAGCGTTGACTCACAATCATCCTCTGATCAACAAACGCTCTCATTACGATCCTTCATCTCCTTTAAAGTTAACGACGACATATTTCTATCTTGATAAATAAAGTTGTTTTTAAAGCAACACGTTAACAAACAACAGGTCGTGAAGCTCATGTTTACATGTTATATCACACACACACACACACACACACACACACACACACACACACACACACACACACACACACACACACACACACACTCCAGGAGCTCAAGAGCTTCATCAAGGCCTCGTCGTCTTCACAGGATTGTTGTCGACCCTGAGTGTGGATTGATTTGTTTCTCTGTGTTAGCAAAGCAGCAGGAAACACATTTATTTTGTTTTATTCTCTCGCTTTAAGAGTCGTGTGGAGGTCATGGTCACAAGTATATATGTGTAGTATTGTCCAGTACTTGACTCTGGTGTTGTGATAGTGTAGTAACAAGTATATATGTGTAGTATTGTCCAGTACTTGACTCTGGTGTTGTGATAGTGTAGTAACAAGTATATATGTGTAGTATTGTCCAGTACTTGACTCTGGTGTTGTGATAGTGTAGTAACAAGTATATATGTGTAGTATTGTCCAGTACTTGACTCTGGTGTTGTGATAGTGTAGTAACAAGTATATATGTGTAGTATTGTCCAGTACTTGACTCTGGTGTTGTGATAGTGTAGTAACAAGTATATATGTGTAGTATTGTCCAGTACTTGACTCTGGTGTTGTGATAGTGTAGTAACAAGTATACATGTGTAGTATTGTCCAGTACTTGACTCTGGTGTTGTGATAGTGTAGTAACAAGTATATATGTGTAGTATTGTCCAGTACTTGACTCTGGTGTTGTGATAGTGTAGTAACAAGTATATATGTGTAGTATTGTCCAGTACTTGACTCTGGTGTTGTGATAGTGTAGTAACAAGTATACATGTGTAGTATTGTCCAGTACTTGACTCTGGTGTTGTGATAGTGTAGTAACAAGTATATATGTGTAGTATTGTCCAGTACTTGACTCTGGTGTTGTGATAGTGTAGTAACAAGTATATATGTGTAGTATTGTCCAGTACTTGACTCTGGTGTTGTGATAGTGTAGTAACAAGTATATATGTGTAGTATTGTCCAGTACTTGACTCTGGTGTTGTGATGGACACCCTGACTCAACCTTGTTTGACCTTTGACCTCCCGTTGATGCCTCACACCTGCACTGTTTGTCCGTCACATGAACACGACCAGAACCATCACGACTGACTCACTGCGATGAATATTCCAGAGAACGAACGAACCAACGAACGAACAAACGCTCGTCCTGCGAAGATCATCTTTGATTTGAACACATTTATTCAAGAACATGTTCATGAATCGATGCTTCGGCTCCAACATCTGAGGCTCAACTTCAACCTTTTGTTGTAAGAAACTGACGTTTAATGACATTTAATTACTTTTAATTATGTGAGAAATACTCGGGTGACTTTGAAAAACATGTTTTGAACGTAAGAGAAATATGTATTTGAATAAAAATGTTTAGTGATAACAAGGTTTAAAGATGATTTCATGCTCGTGTTGAATCTACTGAAGTCGACTTTCTTTCTACAGAAGAAATGAAAATGGTTTGAATCTGCTTCAGAAAAGTTTCTCCATTTGTGATTGACAGGTGGACAGGGTCTTCTTCACCTCCTTATATGGTCGTTCCTGGTGTAGATGAATGATTGTAGATTCTTCAGATACTCGCGTGTTCACGTCTGTCTTCATGAACCTTTGTATCTTCAGTAGATTTACTGACTTGACAATCGTTTCCTTCATGTCCAAAACATTTGGTTTCATTTCATGTTTTAAACATTTGGTAAAGTTTGTCTCTAAACCTTCTTTATTAATGTTTTCTATTCTTTGACTTTGAGTCGATTGTGCAGTTAAATCTAGTTTCAACTGGTATCAAGTTCTTGAAAAGACAAAGAATTGATTTGTTTTTCATCCTCTGACACTTGTTTCTCTTTGCACAGCTGAGCAGACGTGTGTGTGTTGTGCGAGCGAGCTCTCGCTCTACTCACGACCTTCAGCTCCGGTCTACAGGCTGCTCTGTGGTCACTTGCTGTGTCGCTCCTGCCTCCACCTGCCGCCGCTCGCGTCCTCCTCGACCTCGTCCTCCTCGACCTCGTCCTCCTCGACCTCGTCCTCCTCGTCCTCCTCGTCCCAAGTTTGCTGCCGACGCTGCAGGAGTCTAAGCGCTCGCAGCAGCGTCACGCGTGTTCATCACTGACGTGACGTGTTGAGACGACTTCACACAGTATTCAAGTGTTTTGTTGTGTTGCACCCGTTTGTCGTCATGTTTCATGTCCACAAACTCAAGTTACCGTCGTCCAGCGAGATGAGAAAGTCTAAGTTGTGTATATATGTGTATATATGTATATATTTGGATTAAAAGTTTATCTTCATTCTCCGAGTCTGTCGTCTATTCTTGTATCTTTGATAGGGCTAAACTGGACAGCCTTATTAAGAGGGCCGGTTACGTCCTAGGGCGCCCCCTGGATCCTGTGGAGGAAGTGACTGGAGGGAGGATGCGGAGCAAGCTGGGCTCCATGAGGAGGAACTTGTCTCACCCTCTCCAGCACACACTGAGGGCATTGAGGAGCTCCATCAGTGATAGGATGCTCCATCCCAGGTGTGTGAGGGAGAGGTACCTCCTTCCTCCTGCTGCCATCAGACTCCACAACAAGAACACACCAAGATAACTATTTAACTGCACCTCTTGTTATTTATGTAAATATGATTGTGTATATATTATATAGCGCAGATTTATCTTTTATTCTATTTCTCGTTTTTATTTCTGTGTGTTTTTATTTCTCTTGCTGCTGTTAAACCGAATTTCCCCTCGAGGGACTAATAAAGGTTTTCTGATTCTGATTCTGATTCTGTAAACATTAAGCGACAAAAACAAAAGCTGATTTTTGTTGGGGGGGGGGAGTTTGTGTAGCTCAATGATTCAGGGAGCGATGTTGCCCGGAGCTGGTACTGAGTGACTGAGCTCCTAGTGGATTAGGCTCCTAGTAGGGTAACCATGGCAAATGGGTCCCTCATGAGAGGTCAGACTAAGAATGGTCCAAAACCGACTCCATGAATATGATGGAAGTTTACCCCGTCCGGAGCGACACCAGGGCCCACACCTGGAGCCAGGCCTGGGTGTATTGAAGAAGGAACCAAGAGGTTGTCGACTGGAAATCAGTGAAGCCAGACCAGATCAACGGGATGATGGATTTTATTAACTGTGGGTCGAAGCCCAGCAGGTCATTCACAAAGCAATCCTTATGATTTCAAAGCATCATCATCATCATCAGAGTCTTACAGCATTCACATTGACTTTATACAGGGCACAGTGGGGTCCGCCCTCCGGACCTCCTTGGTATGACTCGTGTTTGGACACTCGGCCAAGACGATTTCACAAGATGTTTCCCAATCTCTCAGTGTGTGTGTGTCTGTAGCTTCTCCAGTAGAAACCTCTAGAACAGGGGTAGGGAACCTGGTCCAGAAAGAGCCGCAGTAGGTGCAGGTTTTTGTTCCAACCGATCAAGCATGTACAGTTTAACCAATGAGGTTTCAGCTGAACAAGCAACACCAGACTGACAATCAACTGATTACACTCCTAAGACACCTGATTGGATAAAATGTGTCCTCTTGAATGGTTGGAACGAAAACCTGCACCCACTGCGGCTCTTTCTGGACCAGGTTCCCTACCCCTGGTCTAGGATGATGTCAGTGATCTTGGACCAATCACCCTTTACGACACAACAGGTGCTGGGCCCGACAGCGAGGGCCTGGTGGCCGGTAGTGTAGACCCCCTGTGGGGAAACATCTCAGAGGTCGGGTGCGCTGCCAACTGGGTGGCAGTGGAATCAGGGAGCCTCGGCCTACGAGACCTGGGCTGCATCGTTCTGGCTTTGGGGACGTGGAACGTCACCTCTGCGTGGGATAAGGAGCCTGGGTTGGTTCGGGAGGAGCGTCAGCAGGTGGATCTGGTGGGGCTATGGAAGACAGCTCCTGGGTAGGGGCTGGACTCTCCGTCTCCAGCGTTGCTCATGTGAGCTGGCTCCGATTGCAAGGGAAGCCTCTTGGACCGAGCAGATGAACCCAAAGGCGTAGTGCGTGTGAACTGGGAACGTCTGGAGGACGAAGCTGTCAGAGGAGTTTTCAGCTCACACATCCCAGAAGCTTTTTTCCGACATCCCTGTGAAGGTCGGGGACATCGACCTTGAGTGGTAGGTGTTCAAAGCCGCCATGGCTGAAGCTCCAGTTCAGGCTGTGGTCTGAAGGTCATATTTGACATCTGGCGTCCACCAGGATGTCAAGGAAGCCATCCGACTGAAGAAGGAGTCTTATCGAGACCTGGTGTCTCCTGGACTCCTGAAGCAGCTTCTGGAAAACGGCCCCTGAGAAGGGTTGAAGCAGCGAAGTGTCCGAGCTGTTGATGGTCAGGATGGAAGGTTCTGGCTCCTCGACCCGGAGGTCTGACCCTCTCTAGTGGGTGCTGAATGCTGAAGGTGTTGAAGGGTTGTCTTGGCTGACTCGTCTCTTCAACATTGCGTGGGCGTCTGGGTCGTTACCTGACGAGTGGCAGAGGTTGTGGGCCAACTACAGAGGCATCACACTCCTCTCTAGACCTGGTCAGGTCTACTCTTAGGTCCTGTAAAGGAGGGTCCGATCGATGGTTGAACCTCAACTCCAAGAGGAACAATGCGGGTTCCGTCCTGGCCTTGGAACTACGGACCAACTCTTCACTCTCTTGACGGTTCTCGAGGCTGCCTGGGACCACCTAGAGGCTGTTCCCGGTGAGAGTCGGTCTCCGTCAGGGATCTGCTTCGTCTCCTGTCTCTGGTTTTCATGGACAGGATTACGAGACTCAGCTCTGGCGAGGAAGGTTTCGTTTGGTGACCTGAAGATCCGATGATCTGGTTCTCATGGCTTCATGACCTTCAGCTCTCGCTGGATCAGTTCGCATCTGAATGTGAGGCGGCTGGGATGAGGATCAGCACCTCTAAATCTGAGGCCATGGTTCCCAGCAGGAGAAAGATGGATTGTTCTCTCCGGGTTGAGTCCTTGCCTCAAGTGGAGAATTTAAAGTATCTTGGGGTCTTGTTCTCGCGTGAGGGTGTTCGGGAATTGGAGATCGGTCGGTGAATCGGTGCAGCAGGAGCGTTAATGCATTCACTGTCGCACTGAATGAATAGATGTGAAAGTAAGAACCAGAATTTTAAAACGATCCTGAGAGAAACTGAAGAGTTTGAAGGAGAAATATAAGTTCTTCTACTAGAGCGGCTCAGAGTATGAACTGCAGAAACACATCCTTCTTGTTTAGACACTAAACAAACACAATCGTGTAAACGACACAAACACATTATAATGTTGTGACATCATTTAAGTTTATTTTCTCACTTGTTTGTGTCAGTTTTGTTCAGAGTTAACTAGAGATGTTTGTCAAACACCAGGTTCCTCAGTTTGACTGACATCAGTCACTCAAGTACTGACTCAACCCTGAACTTTATCATCAACAATCACCAGAGTTTGACTTTTGTCCACATTTAGCTTCAAATATGTAAACATATGTAAATATTATATATTACTATGTGTTTAGTTCGTGTGTGTGTGTGTGTTTGTGTGTGTGTGTGTGTGTGTGTGTGTGTGTGTGTGTGTGTGTGTGTGTGTGTGTGTGTACTGCTGTACACAAAAAACATACAGTTTATCCTTGACATGTTTACGTTCTCGTTTGTGAGTGTGTGTGACGTTTGTGTGTGTTTGTGTGAGTGTGTGTGTGTGTGTGTGTGTGTGACGTTTGTGTGAGTGTGACGTGTGTGTGTGTGAGTGTGACGTGTGTGTGTGTGTGTGTGTGTGTGTGTGTGACGTTTGTGTGAGTGTGACGTGTGTGTGTGTGAGTGTGACGTGTGTGTGTGTGTGTGTGTGTGTGTATGTGTGAGTGTGACATGTGTGTGTGTGTGTGTGTGTGTGTGAGTGTGACGTGTGTGTGTGTGAGTGTGACGTGTGTGTGTGTGTGAGTGTGACATGTGTGTGTGTGTGTGTGAGTGTGACATGTGTGTGTGTGTGAGTGAGTGTGATGTGTGTGTGTGTGTGAGTGTGACATGTGTGTGTGTGTGAGTGAGTGTGATGTGTGTGTGTGTGTGAGTGTGACATGTGTGTGTGTGTGAGTGAGTGTGACATGTGTGTGTGTGTGTGTGTGTGAGTGTGACATGTGTGTGACATGTGTGTGTGTGACCTGTGTGTGTTAGAGTGTGACATGTGTGTATGTGACGTGTGTGTGTGTGTGTGACATGTGTTTGTGTGTGTGCGTGTGTTTGTGTGTGTGTTTGTGTGTGTGTGTGTGTGAGTGTGTGTGAGTGTGACATGTGTGTGTGTGTGTGTGTGTGACGTGTGTGTGTGTGTGTGTGTGTGTGTGTGTGGGGGGGGGGTGTGAGCGTGTGTGTGTGTGTGTGTGTAGGTGTGTGTGTGTGTGTAGGTGTGTGTGTGTGTGAGTGTGTGTGTGTGTAAGTGTGTGTGTGAGCGTGTGTGTGTGTGTGTGTGTGTGTGTGGGGGGGGTGTTTGAGCGTGTGTGTGTGTGTGTGTGTGTAGGTGTGTGTGTAGGTGTGTGTGTGTGTGAGTGTGTGTGTGTGTGTAGGTGTGTGTGTGAGCGTGTGTGTCTGGGGGGTTGAATTAGGCAAGTCCATGATCACACACACACTAGTTTATTTGTCAGTTTCCGTGACAACAGGATGTTGACTCAGGGTCATGATCTTGTTTCCGCTCAGACGAGGACGTGAATCTAAAGCAGAAGATCTTGAATCTTTTCTTCACAATCGTTGACGAAACTTTTCTTTTCTTCAACGTGTCAAAAACAACTGGTTTCTTCAAAGTTGTCGTCACTTTGCAAACATTTCTTCGTCTCATGAGAAACGACGTCTGACGCAGGAACACCTCGTTAAGACAGAGATGATTATTGATGAACTTGATAGTCTTGATGAAGGACCTTCACCTGAACCTCCGCTGCTCCTTTCACTCCCGTCTCGTCGACGTGTCGCGACTAACGAGGACGACTCGACTCGCATCATGAAGCGACGACTCGTTGTTGTTGTTTGTCTCGTTAGAAGTTAATGAAGATGATTGACAGGTCAACGAGGTCGTCATGACGATGTTTTGACGACGCAACACATGATAGAACGACATTAAAGTTCATTAGTCTCTACTTTGTCTCTACTTTAAGCTTCTGTTCATTGATTTCATTCAAATATTTTCAAAATAAAAGTTTTAAACATATGGTTTGATATTATGATGCCAATGGTTAAAAGATAGATTTGATCGAGTTTTAAAGTAAAAATAAAAATGTTTTACATGTCATTTAACAAATAAAAGTCAAATATATAAAAGTGTCACGAGGATGAGAGTTTGATCAGCAGCTCTGAGCTCTGTTTGTTTGGTCTGGAGACTCTATTATAACATTTATATTGAACTTAAAGAAAAACTATTTGAGACTAAAGATTAAAGGATTCGATATCAAGAGAAACATAGATTTACATAGATTTGTGTCAAACTTGATTTATTTAATGTCTGGTATTGTTTCTCACAGTAAAAACATTGTTGACGCTAACAATAACAATAACAACAACAACAACAATAACAACAACAACAACAACAATAACAACAACAACAACAACTGAACAACATTTGAACCTTCCCTGAGTCTGATTCTTATTCACTGTAAACGAAGTATATATTATATATATTTGAATATGGATGTAAAGACTGTCAATTTCTATGAATATATTTAAATATGGATGTAAAAACTGATTTTATATGAATATATTTAAATATCATGTAAAACTGTGAGTTTATATGAATATATTTAAATATCGGTGTAAAAACTGTGAGTTTATAAGAATATATTGAAATATCATTTAAAACTGTGAGTTTATATGAATATATTTAAATATCGGTGTAAAAACTGTGAGTTTATATGAATATATTTAAATATCGGTGTAAAAACTGTGAGTTTATATGAATATATTTAAATATCGGTGTAAAAACTGTGAGTTTATATGAATATATTTAAATATCGATGTAAAAACTGTGAGTTTATATGAATATATTTAAATATCGATGTAAAAACTGTGAGTTTATATGAATATTTTTAAATATAATGTAAAAACTGTGAGTTTATATGAATATTTTTTAAATATAATGTAAAAACTGTGAGTTTATATGAATATATTTAAATATGATGTAAAAACTGTGAGTTTATATGAATATTTTTAAATATAATGTAAAAACTGTGAGTTTATATGAATATATTTAAATATCATGTAAAAACTGTGAGTTTATATGAATATATTTAAACATAATGTGAAAACTGTGAGTTTATATGAATATATTTAAATATGATGTAAAAACTGTGAGTTTATATGAATATATTTAAATATCATGTAAAAAAAACTGTGAGTTTATATGAATATATTTAAATATCATGTAAAAACTGTGAGTTTATATGAATATATTTAAACATAATGTGAAAACTGTGAGTTTATATGAATATATTTAAATATGATGTAAAAACTGTGAGTTTATATGAATATATTTAAATGTCATGTAAAAACTGTGAGTTTATATGAATATATTTAAATATGATTTAAAAACTGTGAGTTTATATGAATATATTTAAATATCGGTGTAAAAACTGTGAGTTTATATGAATATTTTTAAATATAATGTAAAAACTGTGAGTTTATATGAATATATTTAAATATCATGTAAAACTGTGAGTTTATATGAATATATTTAAATATCGGTGTAAAAACTGTGAGTTTATATGAATATATTTAAATATGATGTAAAAACTGTGAGTTTATATGAATATTTTTAAATATAATGTAAAAACTTTGAGTTTATATGAATATATTTAAATATCATGTAAAAACTGTGAGTTTATATGAATATATTTGAATATGATTTAAAAACGGTGAGTTTATATGAATATATTTAAATATCATGTAAAAACTGTGAGTTTATATGAATATTTTTAAATATAATGTAAAAACTGTGAGTTTATATGAATATATTTAAATATGATGTAAAAACTGTGAGTTTATATGAATATTTTTAAATATAATGTAAAAACTTTGAGTTTATATGAATATATTTAAATATCATGTAAAAACTGTGAGTTTATATGAATATTTTTAAATATAATGTAAAAACTGTGAGTTTATATGAATATATTTAAATATTATGTAAAAACTGTGAGTTAATATGAATATTTTTAAATATAATGTAAAAACTGTGAGTTTATATGAATATATTTGAATATGATTTAAAAACGGTGAGTTTATATGAATATATTTAAATATCATGTAAAAACTGTGAGTTTATATGAATATTTTTAAATATAATGTAAAAACTGTGAGTTTATATGAATATATTTAAATATGATGTAAAAACTGTGAGTTTATATGAATATATTTAAATATGATGTAAAAACTGTGAGTTTATATGAATATATTTAAATATGATGTAAAAACTGTGAGTTTATATGAATATTTTTAAATATGATGTAAAAACTTTGAGTTTATATGAATATATTTAAATATCATGTAAAAACTGTGAGTTTATATGAATATATTTGAATATGATTTAAAAACGGTGAGTTTATATGAATATATTTAAATATCATGTAAAAACTGTGAGTTTATATGAATATTTTTAAATATAATGTAAAAACTGTGAGTTTATATGAATATATTTAAATATGATGTAAAAACTGTGAGTTTATATGAATATTTTTAAATATAATGTAAAAACTTTGAGTTTATATGAATATATTTAAATATCATGTAAAAACTGTGAGTTTATATGAATATTTTTAAATATAATGTAAAAACTGTGAGTTTATATGAATATATTTAAATATTATGTAAAAACTGTGAGTTAATATGAATATTTTTAAATATAATGTAAAAACTGTGAGTTTATATGAATATATTTGAATATGATTTAAAAACGGTGAGTTTATATGAATATATTTAAATATCATGTAAAAACTGTGAGTTTATATGAATATTTTTAAATATAATGTAAAAACTGTGAGTTTATATGAATATATTTAAATATGATGTAAAAACTGTGAGTTTATATGAATATATTTAAATATGATGTAAAAACTGTGAGTTTATATGAATATATTTAAATATGATTTAAAAACTGTGAGTTTATATGAATAAATATAAAAATACTCAGCCTTCAGCTCTGACGTCACAGCTCCAGGTCCGTCCGTGCGTATAAAAGCAGCAGAAGAAGAATCTTCTCCTTCATCATCCTCTTCTTCTTCTTCTTGTTCTTCTTCTTGTTCTTCTTCTTGTTCTTCTTCACTGCAAACATGTTCCTCTCTCTGTTGAGTCTCAGTTGTCTCCTGCTCGTGTCTTCAGCTTGTTACATCCAGAACTGTCCTCGCGGAGGAAAGAGAGGATTGACCGAAGATCATGGACTCAGAGAGGTGAGTGGATTCTATTCTTTCTTTGCTCCTTCTTTCTCTTCTTTCTTTGGTTCTTCTATCACTTCTTTCTTTGGTTCTTCTATCGCTTCTTTCTTAGGTTCTTCTATCTCTTCATTCTTTGGTTCTTCTATCTCTTCTTTCTTTGGTTCTTCTATCTCTTCTTTCTTTGGTTCTTCTTTCTCTTCTTCATCCTCCTTTGGTTCTTCTTTCTCTTCTTCTTCCTTTGGTTCTTCTATCTCTTCTTTATCATATTTCTTTTCATACATCTTTCTCTTATTCCTTCTTTTTTTTATACTACAATTCTTCTTCTTTTTATTCCTCCTCTTATTTTCCAATAATTCCTTCTCCTTATTTTTCTTCTTCTTCTTCATCTTGTTATTATAATTTTACGATCATTCTTTCTTCTTCTTTAATGTTGTTTTAATCTTCTGTTTATTTTACTTCAGAATCATTGTTTTTGCACGTATTTAATGTTTAAATAATAAACAAAAATAATAATTAAACTTAGTTTATTAAAAACAAGATTAAAAATATTCTTCACTTTAATCAAAGTCATTGTTTTCTTAAACCTATAAATGTGACGTTTTTTAAGTGAAGTTAATGTTTGTGTTTGTGTTTGTGTTTGTGTTTTTGTTTTTGTTTTTGTTTATGTTTATGTTGTGTTTGTGTCTGTGTTTGTTGTTATGTTTTTGTTTGTGTTTGTGTTTATGTTTGTGTTTGTGTTTATGTTTGTGTTTGTGTTTGTGTTTGTGTTTTTGTTTATGTTTATGTTGTGTTTGTGTCTGTGTCTGTGTCTGTGTTTGTTGTTATGTTTTTGTTTGTGTTTATGTTTGTGTTTGTCTTTATGTTTGTGTTTGTGTTTATGTTTATGTTTATGTTTGTGTTTGTGTCTATGTTTTTGTTTGTGTTTATGTTTGTGTTTGTCTTTATGTTTGTGTTTGTGTTTATGTTTATGTTTATGTTTATGTTTATGTTTGTGTTTGTGTCTATGTTTGTGTTTGTGTTTATGTTTGTGTCTATGTTTGTGTTTGTGTTTATGTTTGTGTTTGTGTTTATGTTTGTGTTTGTGTTTGTGTTTATGTTTGTGTTTGTGTTTATGTTTGTGTTTGTGTTTATGTTTATGTTTGTGTTTGTGTTTATGTTTATGTTTATGTTTATGTTTGTGTTTGTGTCTGTGTTTGTGTTTGTGTTTGTGTTTTTGTTTATGTTTATGTTGTGTTTGTGTCTGTGTTTGTTGTTATGTTTTTGTTTGTGTTTATGTTTATGTTTGTGTTTATGTTTGTGTTTATGTTTGTGTTTGTGTTTATGTTTATGTTTATGTTTATGTTTATGTTTATGTTTATGTTTGTGTTTGTGTTTATGTTTATGTTTGTGTTTGTGTTTATGTTTATGTTTGTGTTTGTGTTTGTGTTTATGTTTATGTTTGTGTTTGTGTTTTCTCTGAACTGAGGAATCTTTCAAAGCTTCTTGCCAAAACACTTCTTCGCCGCATGAATGTAAAGATGAGACGTTAAAGAACTTTACGTTATAATATATTCACATGTTTGTTTATGTTTATGTATTTGTTTACAAACACAATCGTTTGTTGCTTCAGTGCATGTCTTGTGGGGCGAACGGTCGCGGTCGCTGCTTCGGGCCCAACATCTGCTGCACGGAGGGCGAGGGCTGCGAGGTCGCGACCCCTGAGAGCAGCCACTGTGTCGAGGAGAACTACCTGATGACCCCCTGCCAGAGCGGGGGGCGACCCTGCGGAGCCGCGGGGGGTCGTCAGGGTCGCTGTGCAGGACCTCGACTCTGCTGCGACTCAGGTGAGACCGAACACCTGTCCTTCACCTTCAGGTCTGACCCTGTGTTTGTGTCCAGAGAGCTGCGCCCTGGACTCGTCCTGCTCCGGGGAGGAGGTCCCGGGTCAGACCCGCGGAGGATCTCCTGGAGAACTGCTGCTGCGTCTGCTGCACGTGACCTCGAGGGTCCAGAGCGAGTACTGATGCTGCCAATAAAGATCCATTATAACCTCTTTGTTCACTGAGTCACACCTGAAGATCCACGAGTCGATCCATGAGTCGATCCATGAGTCGATCCACTAGTCGATCCACTAGTCGATCCATGAGTCGATCCATGAGTCGATCCACGAGTCGATCCACGAGTCGATCCACGAGTCGATCCACGAGTCGATCCACGAGTCGATCCATGAGTCGATCCACGAGTCGATCCACGAGTCGATCCATGAGTCGATCCACGAGTCGATCCATGAGTCGATCCACGAGTCGATCCACGAGTCGATCCACGAGTCGATCCATGAGTCGATCCACGAGTCGATCCACGAGTCGATCCATGAGTCGATCCACGAGTCGATCCACGAGTCGATCCATGAGTCGATCCACGAGTCGATCCATGAGTCGATCCACGAGTCGATCCACGAGTCGATCCACGAGTCGATCCACGAGTCGATCCACGAGTCGATCCATGAGTCGATCCACGAGTCGATCCACGAGTCGATCCATGAGTCGATCCATGAGTCGATCCACGAGTATGAGTCGATCCACGAGTCGATCCATGAGTCGATCCACGAGTCGATCCACGAGTCGATCCATGAGTCGATCCACGAGTCGATCCATGAGTCGATCCACGAGTCGATCCATGAGTCGATCCACGAGTCGATCCACGAGTCGATCCATGAGTCGATCCACGAGTCGATCCACGAGTCGATCCATGAGTCGATCCATGAGTCGATCCATGAGTCGATCCACGAGTCGATCCACGAGTCGATCCATGAGTCGATCCATGAGTCGATCCACTAGTCGATCCACTAGTCGATCCATGAGTCGATCCATGAGTCGATCCATGAGTCGATCCATGAGTCGATCCATGAGTCGATCCACGAGTCGATCCACGAGTCGATCCACGAGTCGATCCATGAGTCGATCCACGAGTCGATCCATGAGTCGATCCATGAGTCGATCCACTAGTCGATCCATGAGTCGATCCATGAGTCGATCCATGAGTCGATCCATGAGTCGATCCATGAGTCGATCCACTAGTCGATCCATGAGTCGATCCATGAGTCGATCCATGAGTCGATCCATGAGTCGATCCATGAGTCGATCCACTAGTCGATTCACGAGTCGATCCACGAGTCGATCCACGAGTCGATCCATGAGTCGATCCATGAGTCGATCCACTAGTCGATCCATGAGTCGATCCATGAGTCGATCCATGAGTCGATCCATGAGTCGATCCACGAGTCGATCCACGAGTCGATCCATGAGTCGATCCATGAGTCGATCCATGAGTCGATCCACTAGTCGATCCACTAGTCGATCCACGAGTCGATCCATGAGTCGATCCATGAGTCGATCCATGTGTCGATCCACGAGTCGATCCATGAGTCGATCCATGTGTCGATCCATGAGTCAATCCATGAGTCGATCCATGAGTCGATCCATGAGTCGATCCACGAGTCGATCCACGAGTCGATCCATGAGTCGATCCATGAGTCGATCCATGTGTCGATCCACGAGTCGATCCATGAGTCGATCCATGAGTCGATCCATGAGTCGATCCATGAGTCGATCCATGAGTCGATCCATGAGTCGATCCACGAGTCGATCCACGAGTCGATCCACGAGTCGATCCATGAGTCGATCCATGAGTCGATCCACTAGTCGATCCACTAGTCGATCCACGAGTCGATCCATGAGTCGATCCATGAGTCGATCCATGTGTCGATCCACGAGTCGATCCATGAGTCGATCCATGTGTCGATCCATGAGTCGATCCACGAGTCGATCCACGAGTCGATCCACGAGTCGATCCATGAGTCGATCCATGAGTCGATCCACGAGTATGAGTCGATCCACGAGTCGATCCATGAGTCGATCCATGAGTCGATCCACGAGTCGATCCATGAGTCGATCCACGAGCTGATCCACGAGTCGATCCATGAGTCGATCCATGAGTCGATCCATGAGTCGATCCACGAGTCGATCCATGAGTCGATCCATGAGTCGATCCATGAGTCGATCCACTAGTCGATCCACTAGTCGATCCACTAGTCGATCCATGAGTCGATCCATGAGTCGATCCATGAGTCGATCCACGAGTCGATCCACGAGTCGATCCACGAGTCGATCCATGAGTCGATCCATGAGTCGATCCACGAGTCGATCCACGAGTCGATCCATGAGTCGATCCATGAGTCGATCCACGAGTCGATCCACGAGTCGATCCATGAGTCGATCCATGAGTCGATCCATGAGTCGATCCATGAGTCGATCCATGAGTCGATCCATGAGTCGATCCACGAGTCGATCCACGAGTCGATCCACTAGTCGATCCACTAGTCGATCCATGAGTCGATCCATGAGTCGATCCATGAGTCGATCCACGAGTCGATCCACGAGTCGATCCACGAGTCGATCCATGAGTCGATCCATGAGTCGATCCACGAGTCGATCCACGAGTCGATCCATGAGTCGATCCATGAGTCGATCCATGAGTCGATCCATGAGTCGATCCATGAGTTGATCCATGAGTCGATCCACGAGTCGATCCACGAGTCGATCCATGAGTCGATCCATGAGTCGATCCACGAGTCGATCCACGAGTCGATCCATGAGTCGATCCATGAGTCGATCCATGAGTCGATCCACGAGTCGATCCATGAGTCGATCCATGAGTCGATCCATGAGTCGATCCACGAGTCGATCCACGAGTCGATCCACGAGTCGATCCATGAGTCGATCCATGAGTCGATCCACGAGTCGATCCACGAGTCGATCCACGAGTCGATCCACGAGTCGATCCATGAGTCGATCCACTAGTCGATCCACTAGTCGATCCACGAGTCGATCCACGAGTCGATCCACGAGTCGATCCACGAGTCGATCCATGAGTCGATCCATGAGTCGATCCACGAGTCGATCCATGAGTCGATCCACGAGTCGATCCATGAGTCGATCCATGAGTCGATCCATGAGTCGATCCATGAGTCGATCCATGAGTCGATCCACGAGTCGATCCACGAGTCGATCCATGAGTCGATCCACGAGTCGATCCATGAGTCGATCCACGAGTGGATCCATGAGTCGATCCACGAGTCGATCCATGAGTCGATCCACGAGTCGATCCATGAGTCGATCCATGAGTCGATCCACGAGTCGATCCATGAGTCGATCCATGAGTCGTTCCATGAGTCGATCCACGAGTCGATCCACGAGTCGATCCATGAGTCGATCCACGAGTCGATCCATGAGTCGATCCACGAGTCGATCCACGAGTACGAGTCGATCCACGAGTCGATCCACTAGTCGATCCATGAGTCGATCCATGAGTCGATCCACGAGTCTATCCATGAGTCGATCCACGAGTCGATCCACGAGTATGAGTCGATCCACGAGTCGATCCACGAGTATGAGTCGATCCATGAGTCGATCCACGAGTATGAGTCGATCCACGAGTCGATCCACTAGTCGATCCATGAGTCGATCCATGAGTCGATCCACGAGTATGAGTCGATCCACGAGTCGATCCACGAGTATGAGTCGATCCACGAGTCGATCCACTAGTCGATCCATGAGTCGATCCATGAGTCGATCCACGAGTCTATCCATGAGTCGATCCACGAGTCGATCCACGAGTCGATCCATGAGTCGATCCATGAGTCGATCCACGAGTCGATCCACGAGTCGATCCACGAGTCGATCCATGAGTCGATCCACGAGTCGATCCACGAGTCGTTCCATGAGTCGATCCACGAGTCGATCCATGAGTCGATCCATGAGTCGATCCATGAGTCGATCCATGAGTCGATCCATGAGTCGATCCACGAGTCGATCCACGAGTCGATCCACGAGTCGATCCACGAGTCGATCCACGAGTCGATCCACGAGTCGATCCACGAGTCGATCCATGAGTCGATCCATGAGTCGATCCATGAGTCGATCCATGAGTCGATCCACTAGTCGATCCATGAGTCGATCCACGAGTCGATCCATGAGTCGATCCACGAGTCGATCCACGAGTATGAGTCGATCCATGAGTCGATCCACGAGTCGATCCACGAGTATGAGTCGATCCATGAGTCGATCCACGAGTCGATCCACGAGTATGAGTCGATCCACGAGTCGATCCACGAGTCGATCCACTAGTCGATCCATGAGTCGATCCATGAGTCGATCCACGAGTCGATCCACGAGTCGATCCATGAGTCGATCCATGAGTCGATCCACGAGTCTATCCATGAGTCGATCCACGAGTCGATCCACGAGTATGAGTCGATCCACGAGTCGATCCACGAGTCGATCCACGAGTCGATCCACGAGTATGAGTCGATCCACGAGTCGATCCACGAGTCGATCCACGAGTCGATCCATGAGTCGATCCATGAGTCGATCCATGAGTCGATCCATGAGTCGATCCACGAGTCGATCCACGAGTCGATCCACGAGTCGATCCACGAGTCGATCCACGAGTCGATCCATGAGTCGATCCATGAGTCGATCCATGAGTCGATCCACGAGTATGAGTCGATCCACGAGTCGATCCATGAGTCGATCCACGAGTCGATCCACTAGTCGATCCATGAGTCGATCCACGAGTCGATCCATGAGTCGATCCACGAGTATGAGTCGATCCACGAGTCGATCCATGAGTCGATCCACGAGTCGATCCACTAGTCGATCCATGAGTCGATCCACGAGTCGATCCATGAGTCGATCCACGAGTCGATCCACGAGTCGATCCATGAGTCGATCCATGAGTCGATCCATGAGTCGATCCACTAGTCGATCCATGAGTCGATCCATGAGTCGATCCACGAGTCGATCCACGAGTCGATCCACGAGTCGATCCATGAGTCGATCCACGAGTATGAGTCGATCCATGAGTCGATCCATGAGTCGATCCATGAGTCGATCCACGAGTCGATCCATGAGTCGATCCATGAGTCGATCCATGAGTCGATCCATGAGTCGATCCATGAGTCGATCCATGAGTCGATCCACGAGTCGATCCATGAGTCAATCCACGAGTCGATCCACGAGTCGATCCATGAGTCGATCCACTAGTCGATCCACTAGTCGATCCATGAGTCGATCCATGAGTCGATCCATGAGTCGATCCACGAGTCGATCCATGAGTCGATCCACGAGTCGATCCATGAGTCGATCCACGAGTCGATCCATGAGTCGATCCACGAGTCGATCCACGAGTATGAGTCGATCCATGAGTCGATCCATGAGTCGATCCACGAGTCGATCCACGAGTCGATCCACGAGTCGATCCATGATTCGATCCACGAGTCGATCCACGAGTCGATCCATGAGTCGATCCATGAGTCGATCCATGAGTCGATCCATGAGTCGATCCATGAGTCGATCCATGAGTCGATCCACGAGTCGATCCACGAGTCGATCCACGAGTATGAGTCGATCCACGAGTCGATCCACTAGTCGATCCATGAGTCGATCCACGAGTCGATCCACGAGTCGATCCATGAGTCGATCCATGAGTCGATCCACGAGTCGATCCATGAGTCGATCCATGAGTCGATCCATGAGTCGATCCATGAGTCGATCCATGAGTCGATCCACGAGTCGATCCACGAGTCGATCCACGAGTCGATCCACGAGTCGATCCATGAGTCGATCCACGAGTCGATCCACAAGTATGAGTCGATCCACGAGTCGATCCACTAGTCGATCCATGAGTCGATCCACGAGTCGATCCACGAGTCGATCCATGAGTCGATCCATGAGTCGATCCACGAGTCGATCCACGAGTCGATCCACGAGTCGATCCACGAGTCGATCCACGAGTATGAGTCGATCCATGAGTCGATCCACGAGTCGATCCACGAGTATGAGTCGATCCACGAGTCGATCCACTAGTCGATCCATGAGTCGATCCATGAGTCGATCCACGAGTCTATCCATGAGTCGATCCACGAGTCGATCCACGAGTCGATCCACGAGTCGATCCATGAGTCGATCCATGAGTCGATCCACGAGTCGATCCACGAGTCGATCCATGAGTCGATCCACGAGTCGATCCATGAGTCGATCCATGAGTCGATCCATGAGTCGATCCATGAGTCGATCCACGAGTCGATCCACAATAATAACAACAATAATAGTCACATGACACAGTAGAACAGGCTCTATAGCGCCCTCTGTCCTCATCAACGTGAACTACAGTTGCATCATGGGAAAACAAAGTATCGATTCGTTGTCTCAACACGTCTCAGAATAATTGACGTTTCTTTTCTTCAGAGACTTTAGTTACTTTATGATCTCAGAGTCTGAACCTGTTTTATTCTCTTTCTTTATTCTACTTTTACTTTCACTTCTGATCCACAAACAGTTACTGTTTCTTTACTCTCCTCTTCACCTCCTTCTCTTCTTCACCTCCCTCTCTTCTTCACCTCCTTCTCTACTTCACCTCCTTCTCTTCTTCACCTCCCTCTCTACTTCACCTCCCTCTCTACTTCACCTCCTTCTCTTCTTCACCTCCCTCTCTACTTCACCTCCTTCTCTTCTTCACCTCCCTCTCTACTTCACCTCCCTCTCTACTTCACCTCCTTCTCTTCTTCACCTCCTTCTCTTCTTCACCTCCTTCTCTCTTCACCTCCCTCTCTACTTCACCTCCCTCTCTACTTCACCTCCTTCTCTTCTTCACCTCCTTCTCTTCTTCACCTCCTTCTCTTCTTCACCTCCCTCTCTTCTTCACCTCCTTCTCTACTTCACCTCCCTCTCTACTTCACCTCCCTCTCTACTTCACCTCCCTCTCTACTTCACCTCCTTCTCTTCTTCACCTCCCTCTCTACTTCACCTCCCTCTCTACTTCACCTCCTTCTCTTCTTCACCTCCCTCTCTACTTCACCTCCCTCTCTACTTCACCTCCTTCTCTTCTTCACCTCCCTCTCTACTTCACCTCCCTCTCTTCTTCACCTCCTTCTCTTCTTCACCTCCTTCTCTTCTTCACCTCCTTCTCTTCTCACCTCCCTCTCTACTTCACCTCCCTCTCTTCTTCACCTCCTTCTCTTCTTCACCTCCCTCTCTACTTCACCTCCCTCTCTTCTTCACCTCCTTCTCTTCTTCACCTCCCTCTCTTCTTCACCTCCCTCTCTTCTTCACCTCCCTCTCTACTTCACCTCCCTCTCTTCTTCACCTCCCTCTCTACTTCACCTCCCTCTCTTCTTCACCTCCCTCTCTACTTCACCTCCTTCTCTTCTTCACCTCCCTCTCTACTTCACCTCCCTCTCTACTTCACCTCCTTCTCTTCTTCACCTCCTTCTCTTCTTCACCTCCCTCTCTTCTTCACCTCCCTCTCTACTTCACCTCCTTCTCTTCTTCACCTCCCTCTCTTCTTCACCTCCCTCTCTTCTCACCTCCCTCTCTACTTCACCTCCGTCTCTACTTCACCTCCCACTCTTCTTCACCTCCCTCTCTACTTCACCTCCCTCTCTTCTTCACCTCCCTCTCTACTTCACCTCCTTCTCTTCTTCACCTCCCTCTCTACTTCACCTCCCTCTCTACTTCACCTCCTTCTCTTCTTCACCTCCTTCTCTTCTTCACCTCCTTCTCTTCTTCACCTCCTTCTCTTCTTCACCTCCCTCTCTTCTTCACCTCCCTCTCTACTTCACCTCCTTCTCTTACTCCCTCTCTTCTTCACCTCCCTCTCTTCTTCACCTCCCTCTCTACTTCACCTCCCTCTCTTCTTCACCTCCCTCTCTACTTCACCTCCTTCTCTTCTTCACCTCCCTCTCTTCTTCACCTCCCTCTCTTCTTCACCTCCCTCTCTACTTCACCTCCTTCTCTTCTTCACCTCCCTCTCTTCTTCACCTCCCTCTCTTCTTCACCTCCCTCTCTACTTCACCTCCCTCTCTTCTTTACCTCCCTCTCTACTTCACCTCCCTCTCTTCTTCACCTCCCTCTCTTCTTCACCTCCCTCTCTTCTTCACCTCCCTCTCTACTTCACCTCCCTCTCTTCTTCACCTCCCTCTCCTCTTCACCTCCTTCTCTTCTTCACCTCCCTCTCTTCTTCACCTCCTTCTCTACTTCACCTCCCTCTCTTCTTCACCTCCCTCTCCTCTTCACCTCCTTCTCTTCTTCACCTCCCTCTCTTCTTCACCTCCCTCTCCTACTTCACCTCCCTCTCTTCTTCACCTCCCTCTCTACTTCACCTCCCTCTCTTCTTCACCTCCCTCTCTACTTCACCTCCCTCTCTACTTCACCTCCCTCTCTTCTTCACCTCCCTCTCTACTTCACCTCCCTCTCTTCTTCACCTCCCTCTCTACTTCACCTCCCTCTCTTCTTCACCTCCCTCTCTACTTCACCTCCCTCTCTTCTTCACCTCCCTCTCTACTTCACCTCCCTCTCTACTTCACCTCCCTCTCTTCTTCACCTCCCTCTCTTCTTCACCTCCTTCTCTTCTTCACCTCCCTCTCTTCTTCACCTCCTTCTCTACTTCACCTCCCTCTCTTCTTCACCTCCCTCTCCTCTTCACCTCCTTCTCTCTTCACCTCCCTCTCTTCTTCACCTCCCTCCTACTTCACCACCCTCTCTACTTCACCTCCCTCTCTTCTTCACCTCCTTCTCTACTTCACCTCCCTCTCTTCTTCACCTCCCTCTCTTCTTCACCTCCTTCGCTTCTTCACCTCCCTCTCTTCTTCACCTCCTTCTCTACTTCACCTCCCTCTCTTCTTTACCTCCCTCTCCTCTTCACCTCCTTCTCTACTTCACCTCCCTCTCTTCTTCACCTCCTCTCTACTTCACCTCCCTCTCTACTTCACCTCCCTCTCTTCTTCACCTCCTTCTCTACTTCACCTCCCTCTCTTCTTCACCTCCCTCTCTTCTTCACCTCCTTCGCTTCTTCACCTCCCTCTCTTCTTCACCTCCTTCTCTACTTCACCTCCCTCTCTTCTTTACCTCCCTCTCCTCTTCACCTCCTTCTCTTCTTCACCTCCCTCTCTTCTTCACCTCCCTCTCTACTTCACCTCCCTCTCTTCTTCACCTCCTTCTCTACTTCACCTCCCTCTCTACTTCACCTCCCTCTCTACTTCACCTCCCTCTCTACTTCACCTCCCTCTCTTCTTCACCTCCTTCTCTACTTCACCTCCCTCTCTTCTTCACCTCCCTCTCTTCTTCACCTCCTTCTCTTCTTCACCTCCCTCTCTACTTCACCTCCCTCTCTTCTTCACCTCCTTCTCTACTTCACCTCCCTCTCTACTTCACCTCCCTCTCTACTTCACCTCCCTCTCTTCTTCACCTCCCTCTCTTCTTCACCTCCCTCTCTTCTTCACCTCCTTCTCTACTTCACCTCCCTCTCTTCTTCACCTCCCTCTCTTCTTCACCTCCTTCTCTTCTTCACCTCCCTCTCTACTTCACCTCCCTCTCTTCTTCACCTCCTTCTCTACTTCACCTCCCTCTCTACTTCACCTCCCTCTCTACTTCACCTCCCTCTCTACTTCACCTCCCTCTCTACTTCACCTCCCTCTCTACTTCACCTCCCTCTCTACTTCACCTCCCTCTCTACTTCACCTCCCTCTCTACTTCACCTCCCTCTCTACTTCACCTCCCTCTCTACTTCACCTCCCTCTCTTCTTCACCTCCTTCTCTTCTTCACCTCCTCTCTTCTTCACCTCCCTCTCTTCTTCACCTCCTTCTCTACTTCACCTCCCTCTCTACTTCACCTCCCCTCTCTACTTCACCTCCCTCTCTACTTCACCTCCCTCTCTACTTCACCTCCCTCTCTACTTCACCTCCCTCTCTACTTCACCTCCCTCTCTTCTTCACCTCCCTCTCTTCTTCACCTCCCTCTCTTCTTCACCTCCTTCTCTTCTTCACCTCCTCTCTTCTTCACCTCCCTCTCTTCTTCACCTCCTTCTCTACTTCACCTCCCCTCTCTACTTCACCTCCCTCTCTACTTCACCTCCCTCTCTACTTCACCTCCCTCTCTACTTCACCTCCCTCTCTACTTCACCTCCCTCTCTACTTCACCTCCCTCTCTTCTTCACCTCCCTCTCTTCTTCACCTCCCTCTCTTCTTCACCTCCTTCTCTTCTTCACCTCCTCTCTACTTCACCTCCATCTCTTCTTCACCTCCCTCTCTTCTTCACCTCCTTCTCTTCTTCACCTCCTCTCTTCTTCACCTCCCTCTCTTCTTCACCTCCATCTCTTCTTCACCTCCCCCTCTACTTCACCTCCATCTCTTCTTCACCTCCTCTCTTCTTCACCTCCCTCTCTTCTTCACCTCCATCTCTTCTTCACCTCCCCCTCTACTTCACCTCCATCTCTTCTTCACCTCCCTCTCTTCTTCACCTCCCCCTCTACTTCACCTCCATCTCTTCTTCACCTCCCTCTCTTTTTCACCTCCATCTCTTCTTCACCTCCCTCTCTTTTTCACCTCCCTCTCTTTACTCATACACTATCTTCTTCACTCTCTTCTTCACCTCCTTCTCTTCTTCACGTCCCTCTCTTCTTCACCTCCTTCTCTTCTTCACCTCCTTCTCTTCTTCACCTCCCTCTCTTCTTCACCTCCCTCTCCTCTTCACCTCCCTCTCTTCTTCACCTCCATCTCTTCTTCACCTCCCTCTCTACTTCACCTCCATCTCTTCTTCACCTCCCTCTCTACTTCACCTCCTTCTCTTCTTCACCTCCCCCTCTTCTTCACCTCCTTCTCTTCTTCACCTCCCTCTCTTCTTCACCTCCATCTCTCCTTCACCTCCCTCTCTTTTTCACCTCCCTCTCTTTACTCATACACTATCTTCTTCACTCTCTTCTTCACCTCCTTCTCTTCTCCACCTCCTTCTCTTCTTCACCTCCTTCTCTTCTTCACCTCCCTCTCTTCTTTACCTCCCTCTCTTCTTCACCTCCATCTCTTCACTCCTTCACTCTCTTCTTCCCTCTCTTCTTCACCTCCATCTCTTCACTCCTTCACTC
>NC_141818.1:55032329-55037329 GCF_982586985.1 Callionymus lyra
CTGGAGTGAGGTGAAGCTGGGAAGTGGTTCTGTGGAGCTGGGGGGGGCACAAGAAGGTGGGGCAGGTCCTGAGGCGGGCAGCAGTGAGGGTGAGGTGACCTGCTCAAACCTGTTGAAAAAGTTGTTCAGTCCATTTGCCTCCTCCACCGTGTCCACTGCAGTCAGAGAGGCCTTGGTCTTGTGTCCAGTGATGGTTTTAACATCATCCCAGACTCTCTTATTTCTTCTCGGCTCAGCTTCTCCTCCAACCTCCTCCTGTAGGTGTCCTTTGCCTCCTTCAAGCATCGCTTCACCTCCTGCTGAGCTGACCTCACGGCGTCCCTGTCTCTGCTCCTGAAAGCCACTTTCTTCCTGTTAAGGACATCCTTGACCTCCTTTGTTACCCACGGTTTATTATTAGGGTAACAGCGGACAGTCTTAGTAGGGGCGACAACGTCCAAGCAGAAATTTAAATAATCTGTTAGACAGTGTGTCTGACCCTCGATGTCCTCACCATGAGACCTCAGCAGCACATCCCAGTCTGTTGTTTCAAAGCAGTCTCTGATGGCGTCCTCCACAGCTGGTGTCCACTTTCTGATTGTCTTAGTGGTCACAGTCTGTCTCTGCACCAGAGGAGTGTACTGTGACTGAAGGTTGACCAGGTTATGATCGGACCTTCCAAGTGGAGGGAGAGGTTTGGCTCTGTAGGCGTCCTTCAAGTTGGAATAAAGAAGGTCAATTGTCCTGTTATTCCTGGTGGGACAATCCACGGCCTGATGGAAAGTAGGCAGAGTAGAGTCCAGGTTGGCATGATTAAAGTCTCCAGAGATGATGATAAACGCGTCAGGATGTTGATTCTGAAGTCGAGCTGTCATTGTGTGGATCTTCTCACAGGCAGATGCAGCCGCAGCGCTCGGAGGAATGTAGACACACAGCGCGATCACGTGACTGAACTCACGCGGTAGATAATATGGACGCATGCTGACAGCCAACAGTTCTAAATCTTGACAACAAGAGACTTTCTTCACAGTAACGTGTCCCGGACTACACCAGCGTTTATTCACGTACATGATCAGACCTCCTGCTCTGACGGAGCTGAAACCAGGCAGGTCCACGAGTGAGTCCGGAGTCAGTGAGTGAGCCACGTCTCCGTGAAGATCAACAAGCTGCTCTCTCTGTAGATCCGCTGGTTGTTGAGGGCAGACAGCTCGTCCATCTTATTCGTCAGTGAATTGACGTTCATCGTGATCGTTGGGATCGTTGGTCTGTGACGTCTCCGATTGTCCGATAGCTTAGCCTTTAGCCTCCTCCCTGCCCGACAGCCTCTGTAACGGCGCTGAAGTTCGATCGGGATCTCGTGGCGATCTCCAGCTCGTGCCATTGACTTCAGCGACAGTAGATCCTCTCTTGAGTAAACAAGACGATTCTTTCCATGTTCAAAAGTATCCATTTAAAAAGATTATAGTAAAAAATTAATAAAAAACAGAAAATTATAGAAATTGCTGCGGAGCTACTGGAAGAGGCAGCCGTCCTCGTCGGCGCCTTTAATGAACCAGAAAGTGAAATAAATTTGAATTTGAAAGTGAAATAAAGTTGATATGATTTACAGAAAGTGTGCAAGAATTATTTAAACTAAATTATTTGCATAAATTTAGATCACAAAAGAAAAATGAGTCAATATTTTGTGCATCTTCTTCAGAAATAACTCTAAACGCTTCCTATAGTTTCCAATGAGGGTCTGGATTCTGATGGAAGGTATTCTGGACCTTCTTTCCAGATCCTCTCCAGGTCAGTCAGGTCTGATGGTTTCATGGACGCTTTAAATCACACCATAAACTTTTCTACTTGTTCCTCTGCATGAACTTCAGTAGATGTTGAGTGTTTAGATCCTTGTGTTGTTGAAAGATCAGGAGCAACTTAACTTTGTTACTGATTCCTGCTGCTTAACTTGAACAAGACTCACTGCACTGACCTCACGTGATGAACCTTCAGCACATGTTACTGTAGGAGCAACTTATTTTCTGGGAATGCTGTGTTCTTTTTCCTCCATGCATAAGATCTATATAAATAAAAATGACTTACTTACTTACTATGTGTGTGTATATATGTGTATATGTGTGTGTGTGTGTACGTTTGTGTGTGTGTGTGTGTGTGTGTGTGTGTGTGTGTGTGTGTTCATTCATCTTCTGTCAAGAGTGTGTTTTGACTGTAAATCTTCTCCCACATCAAGGTCATCGATCAAGAAATTCTTCTTGTGTCAACAGAAGGTGAACAAGTGTCGTCTTGTTGCTTCAGTTGATTTACATGAAGTTTATAGAAGGGGGCGGAGCCTCAGGTGTGTCCTCCAGGTGAGCTGTATAAGAGTGCAGGACGGGATCTGCTGCTTCAGAACCTCTCCGGGTCATCCTTCGTCGTCATCATCTTCATCATCATCATCATCTTCATCATCCTTCGTCGTCATCATCTTCATCATCTTCATCGTCTTCATCGTCGTCATGGAGCTGAAAGGTGTGATTGTGGTGGTGTGTGTCCTGCTCACCTGCACTGAAGGTACGATCATATTCTATATTTATACATATATTTATACATCATTTTTCTAGATAATGTTTTACATATTGATCTTTACTTACATGTTATAATGTTTATTGTTTTTATATATATTTCCTTCACAATCATGAAGGAAAACAAGACTTTAAAAATGTTCTTTTTAACAAAAGTTCAATTGAATGAATTGAACTCGTTCGTTTGTGACTCGTCTGCTTGTGACTCGTCTGTTCGTGACTCGTCTGCTTGTGACTCGTCTGCTTGTGACTCGTCTGCTTGTGACTCGTCTGCTTGTGACTCGTCTGTTTGTGACTCGTCTGTTCGTGACTCGTCTGCTTGTGACTCGTCTGTTCGTGACTCGTCTGCTTGTGACTCGTCTGCTTGTGACTCGTCTGTTCGTGACTCGTCTGCTTGTGACTCGTCTGCTTGTGACTCGTCTGCTTGTGACTCGTCTGCTTGTGACTCGTCTGCTTGTGACTCGTCTGCTTGTGACTCGTCTGCTTGTGACTCGTCTGCTTGTGACTCGTCTGCTTGTGACTCGTCTGCTTGTGACTCGTCTGCTTGTGACTCGTCTGCTTGTGACTCGTCTGCTTGTGACTCGTCTGTTTGTGACTCGTCTGTTCGTGACTCGTCTGCTTGTGACTCGTCTGTTCGTGACTCGTCTGCTTGTGACTCGTCTGCTTGTGACTCGTCTGTTCGTGACTCGTCTGCTTGTGACTCGTCTGCTTGTGACTCGTCTGCTTGTGACTCGTCTGCTTGTGACTCGTCTGCTTGTGACTCGTCTGCTTGTGACTCGTCTGCTTGTGACTCGTATGTTCGTGACTCGTCTGTTCGTGACTCGTCTGTTCGTGACTCGTCTGCTTGTGACTCGTCTGCTTGTGACTCGTCTGCTTGTGACTCGTCTGCTTGTGACTCGTCTGTTCGTGACTCGTCTGCTTGTGACTCGTCTGTTCGTGACTCGTCTGTTCGTGACTCGTCTGCTTGTGACTCGTCTGCTTGTGACTCGTCTGTTCGTGACTCGTCTGCTTGTGACTCGTCTGCTTGTGACTCGTCTGCTTGTGACTCGTCTGCTTGTGACTCGTCTGCTTGTGACTCGTCTGCTTGTGACTCGTCTGCTTGTGACTCGTATGTTCGTGACTCGTCTGTTCGTGACTCGTCTGTTCGTGACTCGTCTGCTTGTGACTCGTCTGCTTGTGACTCGTCTGCTTGTGACTCGTCTGCTTGTGACTCGTCTGTTCGTGACTCGTCTGCTTGTGACTCGTCTGTTCGTGACTCGTCTGTTCGTGACTCGTCTGCTTGTGACTCGTCTGCTTGTGACTCGTCTGTTCGTGACTCGTCTGCTTGTGACTCGTCTGCTTGTGACTCGTCTGCTTGTGACTCGTCTGTTTGTGACTCGTCTGTTCGTGACTCGTCTGCTTGTGACTCGTCTGTTCGTGACTCGTCTGCTTGTGACTCGTCTGCTTGTGACTCGTCTGTTCGTGACTCGTCTGCTTGTGACTCGTCTGCTTGTGACTCGTCTGCTTGTGACTCGTCTGCTTGTGACTCGTCTGCTTGTGACTCGTCTGCTTGTGACTCGTCTGCTTGTGACTCGTATGTTCGTGACTCGTCTGTTCGTGACTCGTCTGTTCGTGACTCGTCTGCTTGTGACTCGTCTGCTTGTGACTCGTCTGCTTGTGACTCGTCTGCTTGTGACTCGTCTGTTCGTGACTCGTCTGCTTGTGACTCGTCTGTTCGTGACTCGTCTGTTCGTGACTCGTCTGCTTGTGACTCGTCTGCTTGTGACTCGTCTGTTCGTGACTCGTCTGTTTGTGACTCGTCTGCTTGTGACTCGTCTGCTTGTGACTCGTCTGCTCGTGACTCGTCTGCTTGTGACTCGTCTGCTTGTGACTCGTCTGCTTGTGACTCGTCTGTTCGTGACTCGTCTGCTTGTGACTCGTCAGCTGGGATCCCGAGGTGCTGTGTAACGACTCAGAGGAACATTCCTAAGCGGCTCCTGATGAAGGTCTACAGGTGGGACGTCCAGCACAGCGATGGTGCCTGTGACATCCCAGCTCTGATGTGAGTGACTCCTGTGACTCGTGTGACTCTTGTGACTCGAGTGACTCGAGTGACTCGTGTGACTCGTGTGACTCTTGTGACTCGTGTGACTCGTGTGACTCTTGTGACTCGTGTGACTCGTGTGACTCTTGTGACTCGTGTGACTCGTGTGACTCTTGTGACTCGTGTGACTCGTGTGACTCGTGTGACTCGTGTGACTCGAGTGACTCTTGTGACTCGTGTGACTCGTGTGACTCGTGTGACTCGTGTGACTCGTGTGAGTGACTCGTGTGACTCGAGTGACTCGTCCTCTGCTCCTCAGCTTCCACGTACGAGGTCTGGACAAACCTCTCTGTGCTCATCCTCACGAGAAGATCCAGTTGATCCGCCTGAAGCTCAGGATGAAGCAGTTCCAGCTCAGTCAGGCCGAGAAACGACTT
>NC_141818.1:55049829-55107329 GCF_982586985.1 Callionymus lyra
GCGCGCGCTGCTCGCGGGTCCTCCAGTACCTTCGGAGCACAAGGTCGTCAGTTCCGGTTCCGACCCGTCGGGTCCTTCTCGGGTCTTACTTGTTCAGCCACTCGGCCACCGCCTTGTTGTCCACGCTCTGGGCCGGGTCGCCGCCCTCGCGAGGCTCCTCCCTCTTCAGGCGCGAGAACGGGTGTTTCTGACAGTGACGGTTGGCGTGAGTGAAGCGGTTCCCACATCCTGAGGAGACATTGAAATCATCATCGAGTGACACCTGTCTGACGATTCAACGCATCACAGGTCGACGTCGTGTTATCTTTTGATCGACCGTTCGAACCAAACGATAACGAAAGAACACGAAGATCTTCATCAGATCCATACCTTTCTCCGAGCAGACGAAGGGCTTCTCTCCCGTGTGCAGCCTCTGGTGGGTCTTCAGTTGACCGCTCTGGACGAACGCCTTCCCACAGTTGGGGTAGTCGCACAGGTACGGTCGCTCACCTGCGGGTTCGTCACGTTAGACGTGAAGCGACACACACACACACACACGTCTACACACACCTGTGTGCGTTCTCTTGTGAGCCTGCAGGGACTTCTCTCGAGGGAAGACCCGGTTGCAGATGTTGCAGCGGATGCGGCTCGAGGACGTCTCGCCCTCGCTGATCAGCTCCCGCACCGTGTCGGCCCGAGGTCGTCCTCGCCGGATCCCGTCCTGAGACACCAGGATTATCAATGGAACATCTTCCATCGTCACAACTTATGGATATTTTAACAAATCAAATCTTATCTATTACACTATAGTGTGAGACTGGATCTCTTTTGAAGACATTTTTACTCTAATAAATAAGATTTGATTTCGTTAAAAATCACCATCACAATAATTCAGTCAACATTCTCTTTATACATTATTGCAAATACAAACGTAGACTTTAAATGTATCATGTTTTACATTTTTAATAATTTAATCTCAACGTAATTTTTTCTGATTTGTTTATTTTCTGTGTTTTAATTTAAAAAAAACGAAAAACGTTGAAGCGCAACTTCTACTTCCGGACACGCTTTTGGCGCGCTGAGTGACGTCACGCAGGAGCAGCTGCTCCACAACCCGGAAGTGGTCGGGGTTTAAAGCCACACGTCACACGTTATTGCGCGGGCGTTTTTTTTATTTTTTAAATGACTCGACGTCAGACACACGCGCGCGCGTCAAAAACCATCATCGCGTTTTTTAACAACTGTCACTTTTTTGCACACGAGTCACGTGACGGACTCACAAACACAGTTAAAGTGAAGAAGCGAGGGCGCATGCGCAGCAGCCTCGCCGGACAGCGCGGCTCACCTTGAGCGGGTCTGGACCTGACGTCACGTCCGCCTCCCTGGCGGCTCCTGTGGGGGACGAGGCGCCGCTGACAGATCCCGGGCTCAGCGACACGTTGTGCGCGTTCTCGCCCCACTTCCACGGGTAGACCATGAAGTCGCTGAAGCCCGGGCTGGCGGGGGTCCTGGCCTCGGTCCGGGGCGTCTTGACGGGGGTCGTGGTCTTGATCACCGAGACCAGGACCCGCTTCGGGGAGTCGCTGCAGAAAAGTTTGTTGTCCGTCATCGCGAGAGTTTGAAAGTCTCGAGAAAGTTCCAGAAGTGAGAATAGTTCAGTGACCAGAGAGAAGTCCCATCATGCTCAGCACCGTCAGTGAGGACGTGTTTCCACGGACACACTCACGACACTCTGACTTGTCCCGCGTTGCAAACTGGCGCTCGAGCGGCTCGCGGACCAATGGGCTGCAGGAGTCTGACCTCACGTGACACCAACAACCAATCCTGTCATTCACTAGCTCTAAGGGGCTTGTCTCTCAGCCAATCAAACAGCTCCCTCTTGGATCTCGGCTGTGATTGGCCGTGAAGCTTCCGTCCAATAGCATTCAAAGCACCTCGTCCGCGGGAGGGTTCCGACGCAGTGATTGGCTCTTCCTGGTAAACTCGTGACCCCGCGCTCGTTCTCCCGGCCAATCAGAGCGGCCTGCGGGAGTTGAAGGGAGCCGAGGAGCAGATGTCTCTTCCCGCGCTGAGGATCTGTTTATGTTATTACATGTTTAAAGGTAAAGGCTCTTTGGCGCCAAATTACGCAATCAGCGGAAATCTTCGAACAAAGAATCTAGTGTAGGATGAACATATGTAACTAGTTAGTAGTTAGTCAACTAGTTTAACTTTGATAAACCTCAACTTGATGTCTTTGAATTAAAACACAATCATCACATGTTTATAACGTGTTGTTAGCATGTTATAAACATGTTATAAACATTTTATTAACATGTTATAAACATGTTATTAACATGTTTACAAGTCATGATTGTTCAAGTGCATCTTCATGTAATAAAGTGTCAAGAACAGACGTCAAATCTAATCTGATTTTAAACATAACAAACTAGATTCTGTAGACTTGACCTTTGACCCTCCTGGGGTCAGAGTAGCCAATCGAATCCCTGACAGCTATTGATTTTATTTCAATTGTAAAAAAACAACTGTAAAACTTATTGGAAACAAAGTAACTTCTTGATTTAGGAAATGATCCAATCATTGAGTTAATAACATGGATATTGATCGTGTTTATTAACAATCTTTCATCTTCGTTTGATCTTTTTATAAACGTTTGTACAAGTTTTACATTAAACTCCTCTTGACGACCCCTCACTGCGTCTGTGACCCCTGAACCGACCGCTGAACCTCATGTTGTACATGTTGTCGTTCTCACACAGATTATACATCAATGTATGATCGTTTCATTTTTACTGGACTGTGAAACAATATTCAACTTTAAAAAAGACTGAAACATTGAATTTCTTTTGCTAAAATATAATTGTTTACATTTTTGTTAATGATATATTTTATTCCATTCATCAGATCTTCGTGTCGTACATTAATTCCTCAGTTTATACTGTAGTATGAAGTAAATAATCATGAATTAAAATCAAGCTAAAATATTATTTTGTTGTGTTTTATAAAACATCAAAACAAATCTCGTATAAAATCACTTTTATATCTTACATTTTTTGACACAAACTAAATTCCTATCGTTAGACTGAGTCTGGAATTGAATGATAGACAGAAATACAAACGACATGACCTTTGACCTCAAGATGGCCACTCTGTCCAGGTTCAACTTCATCGAAAACAAAAAATAAACTCAACTTGAAATGTACAAACATTTATTGAGAACAACATAAAAACATGTGTATAAAAAGTTTAATAACATTGATTTATTTCTGCTCGTGGGGCCACACTTTGACCCTTGACCTCCTCTGTCAATCACTCCGGCAGTGAACATGTAAAGAATAGTTTTAAAATATAATTTGTAAACGTAACAAACACAAGATTCTAGAGCAGACCACGTGACCTCGTGAGGTCAAAGATCAAGTCACTTTTATTTCTGTTATCATCACTAGACTCTCAATATTATTGTATTTATTGCCAAAACAAATATAACAAGAATATTTATAAATGAAACATTATATCAGATCAAAAATAAACAAGTTAAAGTGATAGAAAACACAATAAAAAACAACATGTTAGTATATTTCGCTCGAAGTAATGACTTGATATTGTTTTATATTTTAAATGTATAAATGTTACACATGACGTCATCGTGACGACACAATCATGTCTTCATGTCATCAACAGTTACAGCTGCTCCAGAACTCAAGGTCAATCAAGGTGATCAATCACGTCACGACTCACCTGCTTCATTATGACGCGCGCGCGCAGGTGTGAGTCTGATGCTCGCTGAGACGTTCAGGTGTCATCTCGCTCTTAGCACCGGACAGACCGCAGGTGAGGAGCCGCAGGTGAGACAGACAGGTGAGCAGGTGAGACAGACAGGTGAGCAGGTGAACCCAGAGATGCTGCCGGACTCGTACGGCTGCGCGACCGCGAACCGGTTCGTGAACCTCCTGGACGATGATGCGGATCCGTTCGACCTGATCCACGTGGCGGAGGAGAAGAAGGAGAAGAAGGAGAAGAAAGAGAAGAAGAAGAAGGACGAGGTGAAGGTGAAGAAAGCTGGTCAGAGAGAGTCTCAGAAGGAGAGAAGACTCCCGCTCATGGAAGCCGCTCCAGGTGCGTCTGTTAGCATGTTAGCTTAGCTTCACCTGCACAGGTGCGTCGCGTTTGGTTGATTTTAATGTCATGGATTCGAAAAGATTGTTTTAATGTTGAGTCTTAAGAGTTAAATAAACACGTTTGTGTTGTAAAAATATGTTGTGGCGACATTTAAGATTAAAATGAAATAAATGTAATAATGAGTTTGTTTGAAACTGTGGCAGTAAATCTGTACATTTAGACTTAAATATGAATCTAACACTTTACATTTAGACTTAAATATGAATCTAACACTTTACATTTAGACTTAAATATGAAGCTAACACTTTACATTTAGACTTAAATATGACGCTAACACTTTACATTTAGACTTAAATATGAATCTAACACTTTACATTTAGACTTAAATATGACGCTAACACTTTACATTTAGACTTAAATATGAATCTAACACTTTACATTTAGACTTAAATATGAATCTAACACTAACTTCTCAGCATCAAAATCAGACTTTGAGTTGCGAAAAACACTGAAAACAATCCATTTTTTTTCCATTCATTTAAAAGATAAATGTGTTTAAAAGAAATGTGTTTAAAAGATAAATGTAATGTTAAGAAAATAATGTAAAAACTGTTTTTAAATAAATGTAAAAAGACTTCAATGTGTAATAAATGTTAATGAATGAACCAAACGAGTCACAGGAAGTGATTCAGGAAAAAAACTAATTTGTCGCAACTTAAACATTTAATTTAAAGAGGTCAAGAGGTCGGTCGAGGCCTCGATCACGTGACCTTCATGTTCTCCTGCAGCTCCCAAGGTCGAGGAGCGTCGCGAGAACAAAGACCCGGAGACGCCGCGGCCGAAGAGAAACGTTGCGTTCGAGGACCCGCGGGAGTTTTCAACCTTCAGGTTCGCTCGCAGTCCAAACCGTCGCCTCCATCTTGTCGTTTTCCTTCTTTTGCTCAGATCCTCGTACGACCCCGAGTCGGAGGGTCGCGGCAGAGGAGGGGTCAGAGGTCGCAGAGGAGCCAGAGGAGGAGGAGCCGCCCGTAACCATGACAACTACACCTTGAGAGGCAAACGAGAGTTTGATCGACACAACGGAACGTACGTCTGGAGGAACATGTTTATTCATCAGAATATTGATTTAACATTTAAGAATTTAATTATTATTTTAACGTTGAATCCAATCATTTCTATATTGAAATGTTTCTTTGAATTCAAAACATTGAATATAAATGGATGTTATATATTCTTCAATAATTAAAAATATATTTTCTAATTTCCATTTTTTAATTTAGAAAACCTCACACAAATGTCAGTCACACCAGACCAGCAGGTCGATCCAAGAGTCATGTGATCATCTGTGCGTCACATGATTGCTCTGGTGTCACTAATGTTGTGTTGAATTTAAAATGATGACAATTTAAATAAAGATTTTGCAGGGAGGTTTTCAAACTTGTATCTTGGATTTATTTGAATGAGAATCAATGCTCAACACATGACGTGAACATGTTGCTGTCGTCTGCTCAGGGGCGTCTCTCCGGACGAGAAGCGAGGGGGCCGAGGCCCCTGGAACTGGGGCAGCGGCGTGGACGAGCCTGCAGGGTCAGTGGTGGCCACTAGAGGGAGGTAACGTTGACACTAACTGTGTTCGTGTGAAGCGAGGACATGGAGGTCGACGCCCGAGCCAGACCCGAGGAGCCTCGAGACGACCTCAAGCCGTGAGTCCATCGACCCGCGGTAACCATGGCGACGTGTGAACGCGTGAGTGTCGTGCAGCGCGGCGGACGAGTGCGAGATGGTCGTCCAGCTGGAGATGTCTCTGGACGAGTGGAAGTCCCTGCAGGAGGCCGGTCGCTCCAAGACCCAGTTCAACATCCGCAAAGCTGAGGACCAGATCCCGTCCAAGGCCAAGGTCATCCACGAGTCCAATCGTGTGGAGGTGAAGAACACGCGTGTGACCACGAACACGCTTGAGTCATGTGACTTTAACGTGATCCAGAGGAACTGAAAACATATTTATTTATCTTCACAAACGCATGATCAATGTTACACAACAACTACACAACAACTACACTTCTGTCTTCGCTAGGACTCGAATCATTTGACTCATGGATCGTTTCATGACTTTCATCTTCAAACAGCAGCTGATTTGATTGACACACGGCTGATCCAATCAAATCTCTTACTGCTCCAATCAGTGGGCGGAGCTTACGACAAAGCTTCTCATTGGTTGATGTTGTAACTTGTGGTCCAATCAGCTGCAGCTTCACTAACATGTTCTGTGAGTGTGTAGAGTCAATAAAGTTGTTGTCATAGTAACACAATCAAACATGTTAGTCATGTGACTGAACTGATGACATCATCACCGAGTTTATGTCAAAAGTCGGGTGTCATGTGACTGGCCTGTCAATCAAGTGATGTGATGGAAATGTCACGTATGAACTGTGAACATGTTTTCTCGTCCGATTTCAAACACGACTCTCGGTTCAGGTTCGTGCTCCGAGCTCTTGGTTCTTCATCGCTGTCGCTGGACCATGATGTTCGCTCATGATATAGTGATTTCCTCAGATCCTGAAGGAGACTCTGGAGAACATGGAGGACGAAGGTTCTTTCCTGCGACGCTCCGTCAACGACATCACTTCCCTCCTGGACATCAACTTCGGGAGCCTCGGGCGACCGGCTCGCGGAGGTCGTGGCAGAGGAACCCGAGGAGCATCTTCTGGAGCCGCCATGAAGCCCAGACCCGTCCTGGAGCAGCAGGTTTGGTTCTGGACTCATTTATTATCTGATGTGAGGTTTCTTTGTGAAGAACGATCGTCTGATGATTTACGTTTAAAGTTATAAATAAAGTTAAGACATAGTTCTTAGATGTACTTTGAAGTTCTAGTCACAATAAGTTGAGTCAAGATTACGTCGTGAATGTTTTTAACCCATTGAACGTGACGTTGCAGGTTCTGGACTCGGCTCCAGACCCGGACGACCCAGAAGACTTTCCTGCTCTTTCTGCCGGAAAATGAATCCACGCTTGTTGATAATAAACACGTTTGCAAGACGAGCTGTTGTGACTCGAGACGACTCCTGGTTCTGATCATGTTTTAATGGAGTCGAGATGAACTCGAGACTCTCTTCAAACACAGGATTAACATGTGGTAGAAAATATTTACAAAATATATGAAATGTTGACGTATTTACAGTGGAAGAGAAAATATAAATGTTAAAAACGCTTCCGTCACGATGGTGTCGTCTTCAGGGGTGAAGATCTTCTTGCTTCGTCTTCGAGGGTGAAGGTCTTCTTGCTTCGTCTTCGAGGGTGAAGGTCTTCTTGCTTCGTCACGAGGGTGAAGATCTTCATGCTTCGTCACGAGGGTGAAGATCTTCATGCTTCGTCACGAGGGTGAAGGTCTTCATGCTTCGTCACGAGGGTGAAGGTCTTCTTGCTTCGTCACGAGGGTGAAGGTCTTCTTGCTTCGTCACGAGGGTGAAGGTCTTCTTGCTTCGTCACGAGGCTGAAGGTCTTCATGCTTCGTCACGAGGGTGAAGGTCTTCTTGCTTCGTCACGAGGGTGAAGGTCTTCATGCTTCGTCACGAGGGTGAAGGTCTTCTTGCTTCGTCACGAGGCTGAAGGTCTTCATGCTTCGTCACGAGGGTGAAGGTCTTCTTGCTTCGTCACGAGGGTGAAGGTCTTCTTGCTTCGTCACGAGGGTGAAGGTCTTCTTGCTTCGTCACGAGGCTGAAGGTCTTCATGCTTCGTCACGAGGGTGAAGGTCTTCTTGCTTCGTCACGAGGGTGAGGGTCTTCTTGCTTCGTCACGAGGGTGAGGGTCTTCTTGCTTCGTCACGAGGGTGAAGGTCTTCATGCTTCGTCACGAGGGTGAAGGTCTTCTTGCTTCGTCACGAGGGTGAAGGTCTTCTTGCTTCGTCACGAGGGTGAAGGTCTTCATGCTTCGTCACGAGGGTGAAGGTCTTCTTGCTTCGTCACGAGGGTGAAGGTCTTCTTGCTTCGTCACGAGGGTGAAGGTCTTCATGCTTCGTCACGAGGGTGAAGGTCTTCTTGCTTCGTCACGAGGGTGAAGGTCTTCTTGCTTCGTCACGAGGGTGAAGGTCTTCATGCTTCGTCACGAGGGTGAAGATCTTCTTGCTTCGTCACGAGGGTGAAGGTCTTCTTGCTTCGTCACGAGGGTGAAGGTCTTCATGCTTCGTCACGAGGGTGAAGGTCTTCATGCCTCGTCACGAGGGTGAAGGTCTTCATGCTTCGTCACGAGGGTGAAGGTCTTCTTGCTTCGTCACGAGGGTGAAGGTCTTCTTGCTTCGTCACGAGGGTGAAGGTCTTCATGCTTCGTCACGAGGGTGAAGGTCTTCATGCTTCGTCACGAGGGTGAAGGTCTTCATGCCTCGTCACGAGGGTGAAGGTCTTCATGCCTCGTCACGAGGGTGAAGGTCTTCATGCCTCGTCACGAGGGTGAAGGTCTTCATGCTTCGTCACGAGGGTGAAGGTCTTCATGCCTCGTCACGAGGGTGAAGGTCTTCATGCCTCGTCACGAGGGTGAAGGTCTTCATGCTTCGTCACGAGGGTGAAGGTCTTCTTGCTTCGTCACGAGGGTGAAGGTCTTCTTGCTTCGTCACGAGGGTGAAGGTCTTCATGCTTCGTCACGAGGGTGAAGGTCTTCTTGCTTCGTCACGAGGGTGAAGGTCTTCATGCTTCGTCACGAGGGTGAAGGTCTTCATGCTTCGTCACGAGGGTGAAGGTCTTCATGCTTCGTCACGAGGGTGAAGGTCTTCTTGCTTCGTCACGAGGGTGAAGGTCTTCAGCGCAGCAGAGGAGCTCTAGGTATGGAGTGACTGTGGAAGAGACGCCTGGTTAGTCGGGGTCACACGCAGCTGTCAATCACAGAGAGGAATAGATACCAGAGCCTGGAAAACCGCATTGATTGCAAAGAGCTGCGAGCTTTACGTCCTCTGGAGACGGTTCGTCTGCAGCGAAGGCGACAGAAGATGAAGATCAGCAGCAGGAAGAAGGAAAGAATCGTGACTCATGGATCTTCTAGACTGACTCGTTAATGATCCGAAGATGACGTTAAACTCTGACTCGTCTGAAATCTACTCGTCAGCCTGAGGATTGTATCGATTTATTCATAAATGACCAAAGAAAAGGGTTTTCTGTGTAAATAACTTATTTTAAACTTACTTTTACAGCAGGAATTAAACTAAATGTCACTTAAAAGAAGCTTCAGATTCAGCTGCTGCTCCTTCACTGTCTTTTTATAAAGACTTTTGGTTATTTTCTCCCTTTTTCTGTCAATGTATGAACATGTAAACAGTTTCAGTTCTGGTAGTTATTGTTTGTTATAAATCTTTATTGTTGAACAACTAAGGTGTAAATGTACTGATAATGAACCAAATATTAATCATCGTTAAAACGATCAAATCCAAACAATTTAAATTTGTTCTGATTTACAAACGTCCTGATGATTCCTGGATCATGTGCTACATGCTAACATGCTAACATGGACTGAGCAGAAGACTTCGAGGTCAAAGGTCAGTCTGAACATTAGTAACTTCCTCAGAGACTCAAGAATTTTCACTTGTTTTGATTTTCAAACTCGTTCCAGTCTTAGCCACGCCCCCCTCACCCAGCAGGCCTGTGATTGGTCGACACCTAGAATTATTCCACGAATTTTAGACAAACTTGTGATTGAATTTATGTTAAAGTAATATTTATGATTATTCGAGGTTCGTTTTACAAGAAATAAAATAATAAACGTTTAAAGTCCTGTCGTTCTCCGAGCCTCTGACCACGCCCTCTTCCTGATCATGTGACTGGAAAAAACTTTATTGCTCATTGTTGCCGAACATTGTTTACCTGCAGCACCTGAAACTGTTCGTTACATGTAAATAATTGTATGAGATAAAGTTAAAAACATGTTTTATTAACATACAAGTTACATTTAATCTTATAATAAGAATATTATACTATTTTATTCACTGGAACTTTAATTATTTTAATTATTGATTTTAAATGTGACAAATCAACAAGTTACTGTAAAACTAATATTGTAAAGTGAGTTCACGTCGAGGAATCAAAGGTGTGTGTCAGGTGTGTTCAGATGTGTGTGAGGTGTGTTCAGATGTGTTCAGGTTTGTGTCTCGTGTGTGTCAGGTGTGTGTGTAAGGTGTGTTCAGATGTGTGTGTCAGGTCAGGTGTGTGTGTCAGATGTGTTCAGGTGTGTGTGTTCAGGTGTGTGTGTCAGGTGTCTCGGGTGTGTTCAGGTGTGTGTGTCTCAAGTGTGTGTTCAGGTGTGTGTCTCAAATGTGTGTTCAGGTGTGTTCAGTTGTGTGTGTGTCTCAAGTGTGTGTTCAGGTGTGTGTTTCTCAAGTGTGTGTTCAGGTGTGTGTCTCAAGTGTGTGTTTAGGTGTGTGTTGAGGTGCGTGTCTCAGGTGTGTGTTCAGGTGTGGTCAGGTGTGTGTTCAGGTGTGTGTCAGGTGTGTTGAGGTGCGTGTCTCAGGTGTGTGTCAGGTGTGTCTCAGGTGTGTGTTCAGGTGTGTGTTGAGGTGCGTGTCTCAGGTGTGTGTTGAGGTGCGTGTCTCAGGTGTGTCAGGTGTCCGTCAGGTGTGTCTCAGGTGTGTCAGTAAAAGAGTGAAAGGTTGAGCGACACGAGCACAAGAGTCAGAGATAAAGTTTGTTGAAAAGTCTCACTGATGCTCTGAAGCTTCTCTCCATGTTTAAGTTGAGTGAACACGTGTCACATGACTCACGACCTTCACTGTCACATGACTCGCTGTCGTCCACAAATACATTCAAGTTTCCCTGAGAGCTGAAGAGTCTGGAGCCTCGTGGAGAACTGAAGGAGAAGCAGCGTTACTGTCACACCTGAGCAACCTTTGACCTTTACCTTAGATGATCTTACCTTAGATGATCTTACTTTAGATGATCTTACTTTACCTTAATTTATTTTACCTTAGATGATCTTACTTTAGATGATCTTACTTTACCTTAGTTTATTTTACCTTAGATGATCTTACTTTAGATGATCTTACTTTACCTTAGATGATCTTACCTTAGATGATCTTACTTTATTTTACCTCAGATTATCATATGTTCGATTATTTTACATTAGACTATTTTAATTTACATTACCTTTTATTATTTTTATTTTACCTTAGATTATCTTTCCTTAGATTAATTTATCTTAATTTAAGAGACTCACCTTCACAATCACATACAAACCAGATTACGTCTCATTATTAAATGAATCAAATAAATACTATTGATCTGGTTCAACTATTATTTATTGAAATGTAGTTTATTGTATTTATTTAACGTCCACTTTAATGTAATGTCTCTCACGTTATTATATTGTATTTAATTCTTCTAGTTTTATTTAATTATTTTTTAAATTCATTTTTACAATATAGTCGCTACAGAAGGTTTTATTTACAACACAATACAAGTGAATAAAAGCAGATCTTCACCTTCCAGGGACGGAGGTCCTGGTCCTCTTCCGGTCCAGCAGCTCCGTCACAGCGTTGCTGACCCTCCCGGCCTGAGCCTGCAGGACGACCCTGCTGCACACACAAGGTCAGACTCGACATGACACTCGCGACCTTCAACCTACTTTGGAGACTGAGACGAGGACCTGGTGTGGATCTTGTTCTCCTCCTGCCTGTGGACACATGGAGATATGAGTGCAGTTCTGACCTGAGCCGACAGGAGGCGACAAAAGCTCGAGAGGAAATGATAATAATAATTGTCAATATAATTCAAAGCCCATGAATAATAACAGATTCAAGTAGATAAATGTTAGATTAAAATTATTCTATACGTATACGCCATACTTAAAGTAATGCTAAAAGATAATCAAAATATAAAGAATAAATTACTCGCTTCATCTAAGAGCTTAAACGTTTGACGACACATTCACATCAACATCCACTCAGACTGATTCACACTGTTTTAAGACAAGCTTGGATCAGAATTAGATACGACACCAGTTATTTATCTGTTTATCTTCAAATCACACCTTAAATCGTAGATCAAAGAACGAACCAAGACACACCCGGGAAAGGGGGGATAAAGACGGAAGAGAAGATAACCCGAGAACATTTGAAGGATTAGATTACAAGAAAACAAACTAGGATGTCTCTCTGCGGGGATCGGGACACAGGGAACTTGAAAGAACAATTTGGCCGGAAAAGACGACCCCCTGGGCGGGAAACTTTCCTTAAATATAGCGATGTTTCTACAGATCGGGACCTTTTCTCCCGAACTATTGACCTGTACAGTCGCCGGAAGAAAGTGTGTTCGATCGATCGTAAAGCTTGTATTTTGTTTGACTTGAAGCAGCGAATAAACGATCCGTGACACACTATTGATTGTTCATCTTTCTACACAAAGCGAAGCATTAAGAACCGGAACGGAAGTGACGTTGTGTTGGAGCGACGAACGGACTCCATTGCTGTGTCTCAAATCGCATACTAGCTACTAAAAGTTAGTATTTTTAGTGCGTTAGTGCGTCTCAATTCTTAGTATGCGAAATTTAGTGCGCCATGCATACTAAATTGGCGTACTAACACGCCCACAAAACTAGCATGGTTCGATGGACACTAACCACACTAAACAGCCGCCATTTTAGTGACGTTTTAAACGGAAGTTACGTCATATATAAATGCATATATATGCATATACTTAAATGTGTATTTTCAGCAGCAGTAGGAGGATAAACACGTCTTCGCTGCTGATACCAGCTTAAATATCTCGCGATTATTTAGATTCTCATATTTTTTCTTTATTTCTTTTTCCAAAGTTGCAATACGTGCTGCCAGCAGGTGTCGCTAGCGTTCAAACAGCTGCTTGAAACATCGTTAAATAGAAGTAGAAGAAGAAGCTGTCATGTGATTTCCGGTTAGTGTGTAGCTTCAGGGTTTGATTTGAGACATACTATCTGTGGAGGATTTGCGTACTAGTTAGTATGTACACTAAACTGATGCATACTAACTTCTAGCATACTAAGATTAGTATGCGATTTGAGACACAGCACAGGTTTTGATCGTTTTAATCACTTCAGGAGGAGGATCTAAAAAACATTTTGAGCGGCAAAAAAACGTGATGATAAGTTTTCTTTTTTAACAAAAACAAGTTAGTTGTTAGATTAGATTATTTAGATTCATAAAGTGCTGCTAACGTTCACGGAAGTAACAACAAAACAACCACAACTCAAGTGAGTTCAGTGAAGTGCGAGCACCACTGCCACCTACTGTCGTGGTCGCGTCATTACATGAAGAAACATCGTCGTTCACTGAGAGGAAGTGACGTCACGTCCTTCATCCCAGAGACTCATGAAGATCAAAGTGATCCTCGTGTAACATATTAATAATACCTTTGATTCTAGACACACAAGCAGGAAACACAGGAGGGAGGAGCAGCAGAACTACAGCCATCTGTGGGATCCAACAACAAGACAAACAACAACAAGACAAACAACAACAACAAGACAAACAACAACAACAAGACAAACAACAACAACAACAAGACAAACAACAACAAGTCAAACAACAAGACAAACAAAAGACATCAATGTGTTTCCACTGGATCAGGAGGTCACATGGTGTCACAAACCATTATTTATACTTTTAAATGAACAATATTTAAGATGTTTTTTCATTGAGATGGTTCATGAGTGACGTCACTAGGGGGCGCTGTAGTTCTTATGAAAATGATTGACAGGTGTTTGTTTACATGTTATTATGAGAGTAAAGTGAGATTAATTATTAATTATATGATATATTAACGACTCGTGACATGGATTAATATGGAGCATAATTTGACGCTGTTTAAGAAAAACACTTTTTTAGCATCAATAAAAATACTAATACTAATACTAACAGTTAGTTCACTCGCATATAATAAAATAAACTACAAGAGAGTAGATTTAACTTAATGGACATGTTTGTGATTTAACTTATAAATGTTTCAAGATGATATAAATATAAAATCTTGACTAGATTCTACTTTTCTGTCTTGATGTTCAGTTTATTTAAAAGATAATGTTCAGTTCCATTAAAACTGCACCAGATTTAGCTCTAGATGCTAATTTCCATGTGTCGTCCTCAACAAAGATACAGTTTACACAAAACAAACAAATAAAGCAAAAACACAACTTTGTTGTTAAAGTTCTTTGTGACTCTGGTCTAGAAACATCTTTACTGATATAAACGACTTACTGGTGACATGCTAACATGCTAACATGCTAACATGGACAGTAAATTTGAGATCAAAGTAGTTCAAGTTAATAATAACAATAATAAATTGCACTTTTGTGTGCAAATGTTTATGTTAATAAACATCTGTTGTTTATTTGTTGACTTGTTTGTCAAGTGTGTAGTGTCGCACACAATGACATCACTCATCAATAGTATGTAACTTGTGTATTTAAAACAAGCTACAATGTAAACAGTTCATACGTCAGTAACATGTTCAATAATGGTAATAAAATACACAAGTATTAAACGTTTTGTTCGTCGTCGAATCACACAAACTATTTTAAAGTTCAGATGTTAGTTTGTGACACAACATAGTTCTGATGCAACACATGTAACACGTGTAACACATGCAACACATGTAACACATGCAACACATGCAACACATGCAACACATGTAACACATGTAACACATGTAACACATGTAACACATGCAACACGTGTAACACGTGTAACACATGTAACACATGCAACACGTGTAACACATGTAACACATGTAACGCGTGTAACACATGTAACACATGTAACACATGCAACACGTGCAACACGTGTAACACGTGTAACACGTGTAACACATGTAACACATGTAACACATGTAACACGTGTAACACATGTAACACATGTAACACATGCAACACGTGCAACACGTGTAACACGTGTAACACGTGTAACACATGTAACACATGCAACACGTGTAACACATGTAACACATGTAACACGTGTAACACATGTAACACATGCAACAAGTGTAACACATGTAACACGTGTAACACATGTAACACGTGTAACACATGTAACACGTGTAACACATGTAACACATGTAACACGTGTAACACATGTAACACATGCAACAAGTGTAACACATGTAACACGTGTAACACATGTAACACATGCAACACGTGCAACACGTGTAACACGTGTAACACGTGTAACACATGTAACACATGTAACACATGTAACACGTGTAACACATGTAACACATGTAACACATGCAACACGTGCAACACGTGTAACACGTGTAACACATGTAACACGTGTAACACATGTAACACATGCAACAAGTGTAACACATGTAACACGTGTAACACGTGTAACACATGTAACACATGCAACACGTGTAACACATGTAACACATGTAACACATGCAACACGTGTAGCACATGTAACACATGTAACACATGCAACACGTGTAACACATGTAACACGTGTAACACATGCAACACGTGTAACACATGCAACACGTGTAACACTCTGATCCAGCTTTTGAAGAACATTGACAGAAAACATGACATCGACCTCATGCTACCACACACACACTCACACACACACACACACACACACACTCACACACTCACACACACACACACACACACTCACACACACTCACACACACACGCCTCCATGCATCAAGGTGTCATGCAAAGCAGCAGGTCTTTGATGTGCAGCAGAAATAATGAGATGATGATGATGATGAAGAAGATGATGATGAAGAAGATGATGATAAAGATGAAGAAGATGATGATGATAAAGATAAAGATAAAGATGAAGATGATGATGAAGATGAAGAAGATGATGATGATAAAGATAAAGATGAAGATGATGATGATGATGTAGAAGATGATGAAGATGAAGAAGTTGAAGATGAAGATGATGAAGATGAAGATTGATGATGAAGATGTAGAAGAAGTTGAAGATGAAGATGATGAAGATGAAGATGAAGATGATGATGAAGATGAAGATCATCAAAGGAACATCAACAACGAGCAGGTATTTTGTGACGACGACGCATTCAAGTGTGAGAAGAATCTTTGTTTATCATTGTAACACAAGACTCTGTTGTGTTGTTGTTGTTGTGTGTGATGTGAGTCTGTGTTTCAGTCGTAGAGACTAATGTATTACACAATCCAGTCATGTGACCTCCTCTCTCACACACACACACACACACACACACACACACACACACACACACACACACACACACACACACACACACACACACACACACACACACACACACACACACACACACACACACACACACACACACACACACACACACACACACACACACACAGACACACAGACACACACACACACACACGTGTGAACGACAACATCCAGCCTGTTATGAACTCCTGTCACTGAACTCCCATGATGCCTTTCTACACACTGATCCATTTCTTGACGGCTGATTGGTCGATACCATGCTGTGTTTAGATTCTACGTGTACGTCAAAAGTCTATGATTGGTTGTCTGGGCAGCAAAGCATGATGGGAACTGTCCAGGTCACCGTTACTGAGACGGTTGTTGAGAAACGACGCTTCATATATTGAGTTAAGTTCAAAGGAAGCACTTTAACTTAAACAATAACAGTCACAAACAAACACTATGATCCTGCGTCAGTAACGACAACAGTCGAAGAACAACTTCATGAAGAGTCGTCGAGTCCAGGTGTGTGTCCATCAACACAGGTGTGTGTCCATCAACACAGTGTTGTGTGACAGTCAGTGTTGTGCAGCAGTGAAGCTCAGGCACGTCAACACACTCACCTGCACAGGTCAACAACACCTGAAGCAGCCGCACAACACTAGCCTGACACGGAGGGCAAAGGTCAGAGTTCAACTGATCCTCAGCAGGAACTACAACCTTCACAGTCGTCACTATATACAAATATAACTACAGTTATTTAAAATATATTGATTCACGACAGTAATGTTTGTTAAAACATTAAAATATTGTAATATTTAAATTGTTCATCTTTGTTTTCTTGTTTATAAACGTTTGACGATTAATTCAAGTATTTAAATCATTAAAAACACAAACATGGAAGAATATTTGATGTTTTCACCAGTATTTGCATCAAGAACTTGTTGGAGTCGAGAAAACATACATTATCAACAGTTTTGATGTGAAATCAATGATTGACAGGTTGAATCAATGATTGACAGGTTGAATCATTGATTGACAGGTTGAATCATTGATTGACAGGTTGAATAAACAACAGCTGACAATTATATTTTGTATAATTTACTTTTATTTAATTGTTTATTAATTAATTACTTGTATTTAATTATAAATGTGAAAGAGTCAATTATTTTATTGAGTTATATTTATTTGTTTTTATAGATTTATATTTATTTGTTTTTATAGATTTATATTTATTTGTTTTTATAGATTTATATTTATTTGTTTTTATAGATTTATATTTATTAGATGTTATTGATTTATATTTATTGGATTTTATTGAATAACATTGATTTGATTTAATTGATTTATATTTATTTGATTTTATTTATTTATATTTATTTGATTTTATTGATTTATATTTATTTGGTTTCATTGATTTATATTTATTGATTTATATTTACTGATTTATATTTATTGGATTTTATTGATTTATATTTATTGGATTTTATTGAATAACATTGATTTGATTTTATTGATTTATATTTATTGGATTTTATTGAATAACATTGATTTGATTTAATTGATTTATATTTATTCATAACAAAGATACTCGTGAAAACAATAAATGTTTCTTTTCTTTTCAATTTTCATCCATTTTGTGATTATTAGTTTTCCTCAAAATAATTTAATTCCTTGTTTAAATATTTAGAAAACAAGTGTTTATTTAAAAAGTTGGTTTTATAAACATTTAAACATTGATTCGATCGATATTATTGATCTTTAGGATGAAAAACTGTAACATTGATTCATCGAAACAAACAGGTTTGGTTCCAGAACCTTCTGAACAGGAAGTACTTGAACAGGAAGTACTTGAACAGGAAGTACTTGAACAGGAAGTACTCACGAGAGCGAGCCGGTGCTTCTGGACTGTCTCTTGCTCTTCAGCGCCCGGAGCTCGTCGCCCTGAGTCGGACCCGTGCGCTCCTCCTCGTCCAGGTACTGTCGGTCCATCAATCAATCAAACACTGTCAACAACGGGTCAACACGTGAACACGTACCAGCTCCACGTCTTCGTTGGCGTTCCTGCCGTTGATGGTGATGTCATCCACGCCCGACAGGATCCGGGTCACGGCCACTTTCCCGCTCTCTCGCTCCTTCAGCATCTTCCTGCGGAACACGTCGCCCTCGGCCCACAAGCTGTTCTGCTTCCTGTCAGAAGAACCTCCTGTCAATCAAGTCCAAACCCTCGTGACCCGGACCCTCGCGACTCACTCCTCCACGAAGTTCTGCTGAGGCCCGATGATGGACCCGGGTCTGCAGATGCGGATCCAGGCGATGACCTCGGCCGCGGTCAGACGGTAGTGTTTCATCATGTAGCAGCCGATCAGAGTCCCGGTGCGACCCAGACCCGCTGAAACACACCAGCGTCAGAACCTTCGCTCGGAACCAGAGAACCTTCGCTCGGAACCAGAGAACCTTCTCTCGGGACCAGAGAACCTTCTCTCAGGACCAGAGAACCTTCTCTCGGAACCAGAGAACCTTCTCTCAGGACCAGAGAACCTTCTCTCGGAACCAGAGAACCTTCTCTCGGAACCAGAGAACCTTCTCTCGGAACCAGAGAACCTTCTCTCGGGACCAGAGAACCTTCTCTCAGGACCAGAGAACCTTCTCTCGGGACCAGAGAACCTTCTCTCGGGACCAGAGAACCTTCTCTCGGGACCAGAGAACCTTCTCTCGGAACCAGAGAACCTTCTCTCGGGACCAGAGAACCTTCTCTCGGAACCAGAGAACCTTCTCCCGGGACCAGAGAACCTTCTCTCGGGACCAGAGAACCTTCTCTCGGAACCAGAGAACCTTCTCTCGGGACCAGAGAACCTTCTCTCGGAACCAGAGAACCTTCTCTCGGGACCAGAGAACCTTCTCTCGGAACCAGAGAACCTTCTATTGGAACCAGAGAACCTTCTCTCCGAACCAGAGAACCTTCTCTCCGAACCAGAGAACCTTCTCTCGGGACCAGAGAACCTTCTCTCGGGACCAGAGAACCTTCTCTCGGGACCAGAGAACCTTCTCTCGGAACCAGAGAAACTTCTCTCGGGACCAGAGAACCTTCTCTCGGAACCAGAGAACCTTCTCTCGGAACCAGAGAACCTTCTCTCGGGTCCAGAGAACCTTCTCTCGGAACCAGAGAAACTTCTCTCGGGACCAGAGAACCTTCTCTCGGAACCAGAGAACCTTCTCTCGGAACCAGAGAACCTTCTCTCGGAACCAGAGAACCTTCTCTCGGAACCAGAGAACCTTCTCTCGGGACCAGAGAACCTTCTCTCGGAACCAGAGAAACTTCTCTCGGGACCAGAGAACCTTCTCTCGGAACCAGAGAACCTTCTCTCGGGACCAGAGAACCTTCTCTCGGGACCAGAGAACCTTCTCCTGGGTCCAGAGAACCTTCTCCTGGGTCCAGAGAACCTTCTCTCGGGACCAGAGAACCTTCTCTCGGAACCAGAGAACCTGCGAGTCCCACCTTTGCAGTGCACGGCGACGGCTCCGTCCGAGTTCTCGCAGATGTTGAGGAACTTCCTGACGATGCTGTCGGTCGGCGAGCTTCCGTCCACGAAGAACAGGTCGTGATGCTCGAAGCCCGAGTCGGTGAAGCGCCGCGCGTCGTACATCTTCTTGTTGAGGCGCACGACGCTGCTCACGTTGTGTTTGCGGAAGTACGGGATGTAGGCCTCGGGGGCGTGGAGCGGGTACCCTGAGTGACAGACCTCCATGAATCCACCTCACACTCGAGTTTAAAGACTCGTAGTTATTATTCATATTTAGAGTTAATTTGAAGGAGAATAAATGATTATTAATGTATTTATAAACATTAACATGTTTATTTTTTTCATGTATATATAATAATTATTTCATTTATTATCCTGGTTTTATGAACATTTCTATAAATATTTTTATTTTATTTATTTATTTTGTTTCTCAACCTTTTGTCAAATATAAAAAATACATAAAAAACTGAAATCAACAAAGAAGTTAATGTGTAAACACATGAATAAATTAATGATGAAATAATGAAATAAATGCATAATTAAATCACATAAAAGTTAAAATGTTTAAATAAACAAATATATATATATAAACACAGAAATATAACTGTCCTTCAGCAACTATACAATTAAAGTAATTTATTCATTTAAACTTTTAGTTATGGATTTATTTCTTCCAATCATTTAATCATACAGTGTTTGCATTATTTAAAGTTTGTGTAAAAGTTGAGATTTATTTCTTTATAATATTTATTTATTCAAACATTTATTTATTCGATTATGTATTTATACATTTATTTATGTTTATCTTATCTTTGTGTTTTCATACATTAAATCAGAATTTAAGCAGAAAACTCAAAATTCAACAAAATAATAATAATAATAGTAATAATAATAGTAATAATAATAGTAATAATTGTAATAATAATAGTAATAATAGTAATAATAATAGTAATAATAGTAATAATAATAATAATAATAATAATAATAGTAATAATAACAATCATAATAGTAATAATAATAGTAATAATTGTAATAATAGTAATAATAATAATAATTGTAATAATAATAGTAATAATAATAATAATAATAATAGTAATAATAATAGTAATAATAATAATGATGTACAGATGTATTTGATTGACAGATGTATTTGAGTGACAGATGTATTTGAGTGACAGATGTATTTGAGTGACAGATGTATTTGATTGACAGATGTATTTGATTGACAGATGTATTTGTCTGACAGATGTATTTGAGTGACAGATGTATTTGACTGACAGATGTATTTGAGTGACAGATGTATTTGAGTGACAGAAGAATCTCAGATGTTGATGAAACACATCATAAATGTTTGATTGACACATAAAAACCAACCGTTCTCGATCTTGCTCTTGGGGTGAGGGCCACTGAACGCCAGGAACTTCCCTGGAATGATCCAGTTAAAGTCTCCGTTCTCCGCTCGTTCGTAATGTTCGTATTCCTCCACGTCGAAGCTGGAGAAGTCCAGCCAGCCGAACTGCAGCCCCTGGTGGACGAGGCAGGAAGTGCGTGAGAGCGCGACCAGACTCGCAGCAGAAGCTTTGAGACTCACTCTATGAATCGCCCGAAGACAGTCCAGGATGTTGAGGTCGTAGGTGCAGGTCCCGTAGGAAGCATCTCTGTGAGGAACATCATGTCATGGTTTAGAAGAACTCGTGTGACTGAAGTGTGTTCGAGACACAAAACTGACCTGAAGGGCAGGTACGAGTTGTTGTGGGACAGCAGGAGAGCGTGGACCTCCTCCGGACTCATCTTCAGGTGCATCACCTGAGAACCATGCGGATCAGAACCTTCATCAGACGGGGAAACAGGAAGTGGAACTCACGGCGTAGGATCCGATCAGGTAGGCGGCGTTGGCTTGTTTCCTCTGATCCCCACACGTGTAGAAGATGATCTTCTTCCTGGAGATGGTGAAGGACTGGAGCAGAGACGTCAACAATCAGATGTTTGATCGAGTCTGGATCCTCTGAGAGGTCAGACCTTCATGTGACCCACGTTTAAGTGTCACTGAGAGTAACTGAACTCTTTGAACAAAACTTTATTTACTTCATCTTCAATCCAAACAAGCAGTTTATCTTCAATCCTTATCATCACAGACTCAGAGTTTCTACGTCTGGTTTGAGTGACGGAGCAGAACTGACGTGTCAGCCTCAGATAAATATAAATATATATATATATGATCTAAAGTAACTAAGATTTTCTATCAAACACAAAACAAGTTGTAAAAGGATGAGGCTGGACTAGAAGGACGTGAAGCAGGATCTGCAGGTTTACCTTCAGCTTCTTGGTGAGTTTGCAGCAGAAGCGATAAAACATGGCGAGATTCAAGGGTCCGAAGTCCTCGTAGAAGCTGAGAGTCAGACCATCATTATTGATACATCAGAGCAACATCACAGTCAACAAACACACGTCCAGTGGACGACAGAACACTTCAAAACTAAATAGTATTTCAGAGTATTTATCTACTTTATATAAATTATGTTTGAAGTTTTATCAACTGAAGTGTGACCAGTAAAGCTTTTCATGTAGTTATTAATACTATTATCATGTTGTTATTAATACTATTATCATGTTGTTATTAATACTATTATCATGTTGTTATTAACGCTATTATCATGTTGTTATTAACGCTATTATCATGTTGTTATTAACACTATTATCATGTTGTTATTAATGCTATTATCATGTTGTTATTAATACTATTATCATGTTGTTATTAACACTATTATCATGTTGTTATTAACACTATTATCATGTTGTTATTAATGCTATTATCATGTTGTTATTAACGCTATTATCATGTTGTTATTAATACTATTATCATGTTGTTATTAACACTATTATCATGTTGTTATTAACACTATTATCATGTTGTTATTAATACTATTATCATGTTGTTATTAACGCTATTATCATGTTGTTATTAACGCTATTATCATGTTGTTATTAACACTATTATCATGTTGTTATTAATGCTATTATCATGTTGTTATTAATACTATTATCATGTTGTTATTAACACTATTATCATGTTGTTATTAACACTATTATCATGTTGTTATTAATGCTATTATCATGTTGTTATTAATACTATTATCATGTTGTTATTAATACTATTATCATGTTGTTATTAATACTATTATCATGTTGTTATTAATACTATTATCATGTTGTTATTAACACTATTATCATGTTGTTATTAACACTATTATCATGTTGTTATTAATACTATTATCATGTTGTTATTAATACTATTATCATGTTGTTATTAACGCTATTATCATGTTGTTATTAACGCTATTATCATGTTGTTATTAACACTATTATCATGTTGTTATTAATGCTATTATCATGTTGTTATTAATACTATTATCATGTTGTTATTAATACTAGTATCATGTTGTTATTAATATTATTATCATGTTGTTATTAATACTATTATCATGTTGTTATTAATACTATTATCATGTTGTTATTAATACTATTATCATGTTGTTATTAACGCTATTATCATGTTGTTATTAACGCTATTATCATGTTGTTATTAATACTATTATCATGTTGTTATTAATGCTATTATCATGTTGTTATTAATACTATTATCATGTTGTTATTAACACTATTATCATGTTGTTATTAACACTATTATCATGTTGTTATTAATGCTATTATCATGTTGTTATTAATACTATTATCATGTTGTTATTAATACTATTATCATGTTGTTATTAATACTATTATCATGTTGTTTTTAATACTATTATCATGTTGTTTTTAATATTATTATCATGTTGTTATTAATGCTATTATCATGTTGTTATTAATATTATTATCATGTTGTTATTATACTATTAGCATGTTATTAATACTAGTATCATGTTGTTATTAATACTATTATAATATTTTTATTAAAACTATTTTCATGTTGTTATAACAATGTCGTTATAAATACAGTTATAAAGTTTTTAATAACACAATCACGGTGTTGTTATGTTTATAAAGTTGTTATTATAAAAGGAATCTGCACTTATGTTGTTATTAAATCATTTTCCTGCAACTTAAACGTTAATTAAGGGTTAAGAGTTCCTCGTCACTAAAATAAAGTCACATTAGATCAATATTGTAAACTCTTGTAACTCAAACTCACGCTCGTTGCGGGACTTTTGAATCCTAAGCCACGCCCACGACTTAAAACCAAACTTGTTCGCTTCAGACACGATTTTAAATCTTAAACACGTGTAAACATCAACAAACTTGTACATAAACATGTAGAACATTATAAAATATAAATATATGAAACATGAACCAACTTCTCGTAGGCGAGCTCGTCGTCCACACAGAAACAGTGTCTCTCAGCTGTTGTCTTGACGCGCTGCTGCAGGACCGCGAAGTACAGCTGATCTGTGACACAAACACACGTTTATTGTGTTGTTCACACACGTTTGGTTGTGTTGTTCACACACGTTTGGTTGTGTTGTTAACACACGTTTGGTTGTGTTGTTAACACACGTTTGGTTGTTTTGTTCACACACACACTCACACACAGACACACACACACACACACACTCACACACAGACACAGACACACACACACACACACACACACACACACACCTACCTTTGATGAAGTTAACATGTCTGTCTGCGTTCATCTTCAACTCACTCATCTCTGCGACTCTTAAAGTTAAATCGTTAGTTTCTGCGGCTCTAACTTCTAGGGTTGAGGGTTCGATTCTGCTGCTGCTCAACGTGGCTCCTCCCCCGGAACACAGAGCTGTTGTTCTCAAACGTTATTGGACGCGAGAGACTCCAGGCCGCTTCTCTATTGGTCGAGCGTGTTGTCGATCAAAGTAAACCACGCCTCCTTCAGTTTAAAGTTCTCCATGTGACGCTTGTGATTGGCTGCGGGCTCGTTGCCAAGCAGTTGCTAGGACGAGTGACCAGCCAATCGTGTGCGCTCATCTCCCTGGCTCGACCCGCCTCCAGTTTTAACATGAAATAAACGATAATAAACATCATGAGCCTTTATATCAACTCTCTTGATGACGTCACGCTTCAAAGCAGGCGCAGGCTGCAGTTGGATGACGTCACATCTCGGAGTTACGTGTAAATGGCGTGAGATCGTCAAAGATGTCGCAACATGAGTGACGTGAAGAGAACCTGGTGTTTGCGTCAAACACTCGTGAAGGTGACGCTGAGGCTCGCGCGTGACGTGCAAAGGTTACCTGTGATCTCGACGTAAAGATCGGCGCGAGGCTCCGCCCCCTGCGGCGCTGCGGCGCGTTTCTTCCTGGACTCCGCGCGTCTGCGCTCGTGCTTGCGCTTCATGCTCGGGATGTGAACGCATGAGGCGCGTCAGCCTGAGAGACCTGAGACGCTGCGTCAGCCTGAGAGACCTGAGACGCTGCGTCAGTTGCTGGTTCACTTCCACCGGTGACGTCTCGAGCAGGGGCAGGTTCGGATCCCGCGTGACGTACCAGGATGAGAAGAGGATCCGGGACTCGAATCTGTTCTCAAAACTGTTGACTTTCATTTGAAATGACGTTTGTGTTTGAAGTGTATCTTTGTCAGTGAATGATATGTTTTCTATGTATTTATTTTTGTCCTGAAGGTTCGTATGTGTTTGAATATATTTTAAAACATTTCATAATCATTTATAAACATTTAAATGTTGTCGAATGAACAACAACATGATTCATATTTGAAACAAATAAAACATCACATTAATGTTTGTCGTGATCGTCAACACAACTGTTGTGTTTCCAGAGCTTGAACGATTGAATAAAGGATAGAAAAAGTGATAAAGTGTTGATACAAGGTTTTTACACATTTAAAAGCGAATAAATAGATACAAATGTGACATAAAGTTGACGATTGCATGAGAATAAAGATGGAGACGCTTGATTGAAAATAAATGCTTTATTTAAATAAACATAAGGACACGATTATGATTAATAAAAAGTGTCTTTATGCATTTCGGAGATATTATCGTACGGTAGTTGTTTTTTTAGAGTACACAGCAGTTATTAAACATGTAGTTATAAAAATAAAAATCTATTTTGTGCTTATTGTGGTTATTCTCCATTTAAAGGAAAATAGAAGTTGTTGATAAATATTAAAGCAAAAACCCTCTCATTGGTCTCTTGTGTTTGAGGTCATGGGTTCATCCGAAGGTCGTGTCTCATCAGTGTGAGGTCGTAACAAACCAGTGTGTTTGAGGTCATGGGTTCATCCGAAGGTCGTGTCTCGTCAGTGTGAGGTCGTAACAAACCAGTGTGTTTGAGGTCATGGGTTCATCTGAAGGTCGTGTCTCGTCAGCGTGAGGTCGTAACAAACCAGTGTGTTTGAGGTCATGGGTTCATCCGAAGGTCGTGTCTCGTCAGTGTGAGGTCGTAACAAACCAGTGTGTTTGAGGTCATGGGTTCATCTGAAGGTCGTGTCTCGTCAGCGTGAGGTCGTAACAAACCAGTGTGTTTGAGGTCATGGGTTCATCCGAAGGTCGTGTCTCGTCAGTGTGAGGTCGTAACAAACCAGTGTGTTTGAGGTCATGGGTTCATCTGAAGGTCGTGTCTCGTCAGCGTGAGGTCGTAACAAACCAGTGTGTTTGAGGTCATGGGTTCATCCGAAGGTCGTGTCTCATCAGTGTGAGGTCGTAACAAACCAGTGTGTTTGAGGTCATGGGTTCATCCGAAGGTCGTGTCTCATCAGTGTGAGGTCGTAACAAACCAGTGTGTTTGAGGTCATGGGTTCATCCGAAGGTCGTGTCTCATCAGTGTGAGGTCGTAACAAACCAGTGTGTTTGAGGTCATGGGTTCATCTGAAGGTCGTGTCTCGTCAGTGTGAGGTCGTAACAAACTAGTGTGTTTGAGGTCATGGGTTCATCCGAAGGTCGTGTCTCATCAGCGTGAGGTCGTAACAAACCAGTGTGTTTGAGGTCATGGGTTCATCCGAAGGTCGTGTCTCGTCAGTGTGAGGTCGTAACAAACCAGTGTGTTTGAGGTCATGGGTTCATCTGAAGGTCGTGTCTCGTCAGCGTGAGGTCGTAACAAACTAGTGTGTTTGAGGTCATGGGTTCATCCGAAGGTCGTGTCTCATCAGCGTGAGGTCGTAACAAACTAGTGTGTTTGAGGTCATGGGTTCATCCGAAGGTCGTGTCTCATCAGTGTGAGGTCGTAACAAACCAGTGTGTTTGAGGTCATGGGTTCATCCGAAGGTCGTGTCTCATCAGTGTGAGATCATAACAAACCAGTGTGTTTGAGGTCATGGGTTCATCTGAAGGTCGTGTTTGAGTCTCACGACGATCATACACTTTGACGCAACAGTAGAATAACATGTGACCTCAGTGACCTGCACCACCTACACATGGATGACCTTTGGTCCGTCGCTGAAGTCCACGGTCTGACGGACCCCGGCCAACTGCAGGAGCCAGTCTATGGGCATGTGGTCCAGACGGTTCATGTCGAGGTGCAGGACGTGGACTCGTGGGCCTGAGAGAGAGAAGGTTTGAGCGGCAGCGTCGAGAGAAGACGGACGTAGATCACCTGGTCCCACGATCAGAGCTCCGCCCTGTTGCTGCAGGTCTCCCTGGAAGTCGAAGGCAGGACTCGTCATGGCTCGCCAGACGCTCTTCATGTGACCCAGCAGGAGGCCGGACTTGACGTGAGGACTGGTGTGCGCTGAACGACAACACTCTTGATGTTCTAGAGCTACTTTCTGTCCAGGTGTGTGTCATCACATGTCACCTGACACCGAGAATCTCTCCTCGGTTCTCATCCCGAGTCCTCCGTAAATACAACGTTCTGGATCCACAAAGATCTCGTACGGGAATCCAGTGAGGGAGGAGAACGTCTGCAGGAGGAGGGAGAGCGAGAGATCCACAGTCGAGTCAAGTGTGTTTTTAAAAACAGAACCCATGACCTGTCCATCAAACATCTCTGTTCATAGTATAGATTCATTCAAATCATAACCTTTCATCTTCCATACGGTGTGTTGTCGTTACTTTTCATGTGTAAAAGTCATGGAGAAAAAAAAAATCATTATTTTATAGAAGTTACATTTACCTTCTTTTATTTATGCTTTTATTTTTTTTAAGTTAGGTTAGGTAGAACTTTTGGTTTTGTAAGAGAATGTGTGGAATATAAATATATATATTAAAACGTAAGATGTAACTTGCTTCATTGTTTTGTTAAATAAAATAAAGTTAAACTCCTCCTTCACAAATATCCTTGTCGCTCCAACACGTCCTGCACGAGTCCAAACATCTCTGAAGTCTCACCTCAACATGATGTTTCATCTGCTTCATGGTTGGAAACATCTTTTAAACTTTTACAATTAAACTCGTTCTCATGACAAACATTAACATTCAATGAACACATTTTTATATGATCTCACCTCAATGTGACGACAGGCTGACTGTCCAATGAGAACGAGTCTGACTCCAGCTTCCTGTTGATGAAAACATCTCAAAATCACACGGAACTTCATTAATAAATAAACTTTACCTCCAAAACTTCTTTAGGTATTTTGCTCAGATCGTCAACATATTCTTTACTCGTGTAACACAAGAAGCTCTGAGGACACAATCGTTGAGTTAAAATCTTAGAGAAGGTTCAAATGTGACAAAGATTATGATAAAAAAACTAGAATAATAAAAACCCTCAGAAAGATGATGATGCACTTCCGGTCCTCGTACAAGTGCCTGAAGCGCAGCGAGGATCCTCGACGGTCGTAAATGAAACAATCCTCCACGTCCTGGAGGCTGACGTGCTCGTGTGTGCTCGTGCGTGTTCCCAACTCCAGCCTGTGTTTGGACACTTGTCGAGTTACAGGAGCTTCTGCCATTTCTGTTCTTCTTCTCGCTATTTTCAGACTTTTGACGAGCAGCGAGGCCACGCCCACGAGTGCAGGAGCCACGCCCACTGGAGGAGAGAAGACCCCAACATTTGTCACGTGACTTATAGTCACCTTAGTATAGAACTATTAAAAAATAATACATTATTTAAATATGAAATATATATTTAAAATATTAAGCAGTGATAACATATTGATTGAAAAAACTATTTTCATTTTAAAATATTTTGTGAACGATCTGGTCGATCGCGAAGCTGTTGCGAGTATGATATAAGAAAATAGTTGATTGGCTGATGTGCATGTCAATCAAAAAGTTATTGCGCTGATTGGTTTACAATTTGATTGACGTGCACAGCAGCCAATCTGAGCTCCCGCCTCTTCCAGTGAACGCAAAGTTCATATGAATCGAGAATAAAGAGCAAAACGCGCGACAGTCATTTTACGCGATTCAGAAAAACGATATAGAATTGTCAGCTTTTTAAAAAAATAATATATCGAAGAAAATAATGGCGTCATGTCTTCTCTACGAGTCACAAACATCTCGTCATCAAAGCTTCAGGTTCTAATGAAGCAACAAATGGTTCTCATGATCACGTGATCGAGGAAACATCCTTTAAACACACGTGTATTAATTCAACATCACATGATTAAATGACCTTTACCTCAGGAATATAGTAAGAATATTTAATATATATAAATATAATAAGAATATTTAATATATATAAATATAATAAGAATAAACTCAAACACACATTCTAATGACGCTCAGAGACGATGATGACGTGAAGTGACTGATCTACACTTTTATTCTCGTTCAACTTCATCTGAATATGTTTTAAAATGTAAATAATCCACTGGCTTCTGTTAATGTAGTTTTATTGTTAATAACTGTATGTAGAATACTGTGGCATCCAGTGAGCGTCAGGTAAAGAGAACAAGGGAGTCTTTTCCACAGACATGTGACTTTAATTAACAGTAATTGTAAGAAATTTACACAGATTTTGTAAACATGTAAACATGGTGAGAGAAACTATAATCCCTCACATCTCAGTCACGGTGCCGGACTTGAAGACCCATAATGCACCAGTCGCTACAATATAAACATTTACATCTGAACTCATGTACAAAAGTGAGATTCATGTCATGTTTAAAACTAACAAATATAAACAAAATTTGTTTTTTCATGATCAAAGAAGATACATTCAAGTCTCGTGCTTCATTTAAACATGATGGACATCTTGAAAGCATGGAAAGGGATGAACCCGCCTGAAGTCTTTGTCGATTTGGATGAAAAAGGAAAAAGGTTTGAATTCGTGTCAAGAACAGATTCTTACTCATGAATATTGTAAGTCGTTCGGGTTCGAATAAATGACCATTTTTAGTAGGAAATCAAAGCAACTCTACACGAGGCTCCTGGACGTGATGAGATTTAACACTAAAGGTCTTGTGGACATGTTTGAAGTTACTCTCAAAAGTATCTTCTTATGAGCAAATATGCTCCTCATGACTGAAGTATTTGACTCTAGTTATTAATGTAAGGTAAGTAAGTAAGTAAGTAAGTAAGTAAGTAAGTAAGTAAGTAAGTAAGTAATATTTATTTATATACCGCTTTTCGAGACCAGGGTCACAAAGCGCTTAGACAATCAAAACAATACTCAAAAAAGTATATACTTTAAAGATCAAGATAATACTGAGAACAACACAGGTAAGGTAAGGTAAGGTAAGGTAGAACTTTATTGATCCTCAGGAGGTTTGGAAATTGTTTTTTTACAATTATCCACAGCAAATACAGCAATTATTCATAAAAAAAAGAAAAAAAAGAACAATAACAAAGAGAAATACAGAGAAAGAACAAGATGATACAATCTAAGTCTAAGTCTAAAGATAAAGAACAAGATCAAAGAAAATAACAAAGATTAACATACAATAGAACATCATGATACTTTCAATGTATTTTATATATTTTATGAAGATGATTAAATCCACACATCCTGATGATCAGTCCTAAACTGTTCAAGTTAACGAAACATTGCCTGAGAAACTCTCTGGTCTTTTCCTTAATATTGGAAATTATGGGATGTTTGATCAGACCTGTAATTGTTGCAGATGCACCATGGGATGTGGTGGACATATCTAAAATTCAAAAACGATCAGATTTCGGAATTACGTCGTCAATCTTATCCTATATTTAAGCGCACATTATTTTAAACTGTTTATGAAAGAATTCTTTGAATAGAAGTAGAAACGAAGCGCGGTCACTTCCGGTGAAAGTAGACTCGCCTCGTCGGCTTCCGTCGTGACGCGCTCCTGGTGCGGAAGTGTCTGAGAAGCAGCATCTTGAGCTCCAGGGTTGAGTCTAAACTCTGCGGCTCCTCGTCCTTCTTCTGCGGCTCTTCTGCGGCTCGACCAGCGTGTGAGTCCAGCGTCAGTGCGGGAGCATGAAGGCCTCGCGGGGGAGGAGAGAGTGAAGCGGTGAGACGAGCTAACTTAGCATCGAGCTAACGTTGTTGTTGATTCAAAGTAGAAACATCAAAACAAGATAAAGTGTCTTCTTTGAACGAGTCTATCAACCAGTTTTACTTCATATCGTCACAAAGTTCCTCCACTGTTGACGTAGAAACGAAACAACACCTGCTCCTTGTTGACATCATAGTTTCATCCTTTCTTCTCTGAGCAGAGAAAGTCAACAAGTCACAGTAAACTGTGTTGAATCTAAAGTTATCTTCATGTTATCTTATCATTTACTGACGACAGACCTGAGTTACACACGAATACTGAAGGATTTTCAATAAATACAACGATCAAGGCCAACATCTCATTGAACAAGACGGATTTGTAAATTGTACAACCTTTTAATACTCAATAATGTAAGTAATTCATATTTATATAGAGCTTTTCCAGACCAGGGTCACAACGAGCTTAAACAATCCAAACAGTATTCAATACAGTATATATTTAATGTGTACTTAATAATACTTTTTATGTGTTGTTGACATCATAATCTATGTTTGGTGTAACAAATGGTTTCTTATAACAAGTTAATTTCAAAGACACTAGAGTTGATCTAGATCAGCCCGAAGAGTCTGGTCAGCATCTGAGAGGTCACACGGGGTCACACGGGGTCACACGGGGTCACCAGATGTGTTGGTCTCTGTGTTTTATTGACGTGAGCTGGAGGTTTATTTAAAGAGTTTGTACGTCTTGTTGTGAAATGAACTCACAGAATGTCAGAATCAGAATCAGAAAACCTTTATTAGTCCCGCGAGGGGAAGTTCGGTTTAACAACAGCAAGAGAAATAAAAACATCCAGAAATAAAAACGAGAAAGAAAATCTAAATGGAATAAAAGATAAATCTGCGCTATATAATATATACACAATCATATTTACATAAATAACAAGAGGTGCAGTTAAATAGTTATCTTGCTGTGTTCTTGTTGTGGAGTCTGATGGCAGCAGGAGGAAGGAGGTACCTCTCCCTCACACACCTGGGATGGAGCATCCTATCACTGATGGAGCTCCTCAATGCCCTCAGTGTGTGCTGGAGAGGGTGAGACAAGTTCCTCCTCATGGAGCCCAGCTTGCTCTGTATCCTCCTCCCAGACACTTCCTCCACAGGATCCAGGGGGCGCCCTAGGACGTAACCGGCCTTCTTAATAAGGCTGTCCAGTTTAGCCCTATCCTTTGCTGTCATGCTGCTGTGTGCTGAATGTGATGATGAAATAAACTAAATTTATATTGACCAAACTTGAGGAAAAAAGAAAAACCCTTTGATGCTTCAGCGTCAGAATTTAAATCAGATTCTTATTTAAACACGTTAACATTAACACAATAATGTTGTCATTTCAAACCCTGTTCCTCCAGAGTGTTCCTGCGTCATCTATATGGGCCATCTGCTCTCCAAGAACGGTCACTGCCTGAAGAAGAGGACTCGCAAACTCAAGAAGAAGAAGAAGAGGAACTGCTTCCTGCAGGGTCCGTGCATGCTGTGCTTCATCGTCCACGCCAGCGAGCTCGACGACGACAGCGAGCGCTTCGAGAGCAGCGTGAACGTCAGCGTGAACGTCAGCGCCGGACGCCAGAACAGCCTCACGACCACCGGTGGCGTCGGCGCCGCAGCCAAGCTCGCCGAGCGTTACGCGACCCTGACGTCGCCCGAGGACTGTTGCAAGTTCTTGCTGAGCTCGCGGGAGCTGGCCGTCTGGGAGGGTCAGGGGCGGAGCCTGTTGTCCAGCGTTCCTGCTAAACTGATCCCGGCGCCGGCTTTGTTTCGGACTCTAGCCGAGCCCGGCAGCGACTACACAGAGATGGTGAGTTTTGACGGAACAATGTTGACTCGAACATCTGTGAAACCAACTGACGATATTTATAACCTTAAGTCTTTTTAACAATCCTGTCATTTAACTGACATTGAGCAGAAAATATCAGTTCAAATCAAAGCTGCTTCTCATTGCATTTGATAATATTAGTGTAAACCTCGTGTACCTTAAACACTGCAGTTGTACTTAAACACAACTGTATCAATTTTATTTTTCATTGTCTTTTAAATACTTTTTCCTTCAGCTTTAAAATCACTTTATTTTCTTTGCAAATATTTACAATGTTTTTTCATTATTGTTTTGAAAATAATGTAAAAAACAAGTCAAGTACTGGACAATACTACACATATATACTTGTTACTACACTATCACAACACCAGAGTCAAGTACTGGACAATACTACACATATATACTTGTTACTGCACTATCACAACACCAGAGTCAAGTACTGGACAATACTACACATATATACTTGTTACTACACTATCACAACACCAGAGTCAATTACTGGACAATACTACACATATATACTTGTTACTACACTATCACAACACCAGAGTCAAGTACTGGACAATACTACACATATATACTTGTTACTGCACTATCACAACACCAGAGTCAAGTACTGGACAATACTACACATATATACTTGTTACTACACTATCACAACACCAGAGTCAAGTACTGGACAATACTACACAAATATACTTGTTACTACACTATCACAACTCCAGAGTCAAGTACTGGACAATACTACACATATATACTTGTTACTACACTATCACAACACCAGAGTCAAGTACTGGACAATACTACACATATATACTTGTTACTACACTATCACAACTCCAGAGTCAAGTACTGGACAATACTACACAAATATACTTGTTACTACACTATCACAACTCCAGAGTCAAGTACTGGACAATACTACACATATATACTTGTTACTACACTATCACAACACCAGAGTCAAGTACTGGACAATACTACACATATATACTTGTTACTACACTATCACAACACCAGAGTCAAGTACTGGACAATACTACACATATATACTTGTTACTACACTATCACAACACCAGAGTTACACACTCTTGACTACACACTCTTGACTACACACTCCTCTGCACCTGAGACTAAAGTAAAAGCTGCTCCTCGATCAAAAAACCTCGCAAAACTAAAAAAAAACAAGTTTTGAAGACAGTTGACACTGAAGAATAACTTTTACGAATAAAGCATTTATTCCAGGAAACATGAAGTGAAAACCTCACCTGTGTGTGTGTGTGTGTGTGTGTGTGTGCAGGTGTGTAAGAGGAAGTGTTCGGAGGTCCAGAGGTGCACGCCCTGCAAGCAGCCACGCTGTGCCTTTGCCTCCCCGGACGGAGGCTTGGAGAACGGGGGAGTCGGGGGAGGCGGGGGAGGCGGGGGAGAGGCTTCTTCCCACACCGACACTAGCCACTGCGACCCCCCCCTCTGTTCCTCCTCTTCATCCTCCTCTTCTTCCACACCAGCTGAAGGCTGTCGTGGTCTGGACCTTCTGGCCGACGCGGCTCAAGGTTCAGAGTCACCGGGCGGCGACCATCGCCATGACGACGAGCAGGCCACGGAGTCGGACGCCGAGCTGTCGTCCATCAACCTGCTGCCCGCCTCCATCCTGCTCAAGGTCGTGCCGCCCTCGCCGCCCGGGGTTCAGTTCCTCCGGGCTCACCTTCTCGTGGTGTCCTCAGGTGCTGTCTCACCTGACGCTGAAGGAGCGCTGCCTGTGTGCGTCGCTGGTCTGCAGGTACTGGAGGGACCTCTGCGTGGACTTCCAGTTCTGGAAGCAGATCGACCTGAGCGGCCTTCAGCAGGTGAGCCTCGTGACGCGTCAGAAGGTTGTCAAGACGGTCTTGAAATGTTTGTTTTAATATCAAACTGACGATTGATTGACACGTAAAGTATCAATGATTCTAAGATTTTAAATTCAATATAAAAAGTTTCACCAGAAAAAACGACAAAATACGACTGAGCTTCTTGATCCAACTTTCAGCCAATCGTGTGACTCGCCGAGGATCACGTGACTCGCCGAGGATCACGTGACTCGCCGAGGATCACGTGACTCGCCGAGGATCACGTGACTCGCTGAGGATCACGTGACTCGCTGAGGATCACGTGACTCGCTGAGGATCACGTGACTCGCTGAGGATCACGTGACTCGCTGAGGATCACGTGACTCGCCGAGGATCACGTGACTCGCCGAGGATCACGTGACTCGCCGAGGATCACGTGACTCGCCGAGGATCACGTGACTCGCCGAGGATCACGTGACTCGCCGAGGATCACGTGACTCGCCGAGGATCACGTGACTCGCCGAGGATCACGTGACTCGCCGAGGATCACGTGACTCGCCGAGGATCACGTGACTCGCCGAGGATCATGTGATCATTGAATTTATAAGACTGTAAATGAAAAAATGTTGAATTTTAAAATGTTTATTTTTTAATAATAGGATTAAAAAAAATTGAATTTATTTAAAAAATTGAATTTATTTCAATAAACACATTAAACCTTTGATATAAAAATTATTTAAAAATAAGTAAATATTTTCAACATTTGACATATTCAATATTCTGATGAAATTAATGTAAACTTATACTACAGTATAAACAAAAAAGACCTCCTGAGGGATCAATGAAGTTTTACCTTACCTTATATATATATATACTGTATATATATATATATATATTGACCTCATATTAACATGAAGTTCAGCTCAGAGGTCAAAGGTATTCTTAGCATGAGAGGAATTAACATGATAAGATAAGATACACCTTTATGTAGAGTCTCAAGCATATGTAGCATAATTATTTAATAATTAAATCATTATTAAACAATAATGATTTAATAATTAAATCAGAATCAAACAATGATTTAATAATTCAATAATAATGATTTAATAATTGAATCAGAATCAAACAATGATTTAATAATTGAACAATAATTATTTAATAATTAAATCAGAATCAAACAATGATTTAATAATTCAATAATAATTATTTAATAATTAAATCAGAATCAAACAATTATTTAATAATTAAATCAGAATCAAACAATGATTTAATAATTCAATAATAATTATTTAATAATTAAATCAGAATCAAACAATGATTTAATAATTCAATAATAATTATTTAATAATTGAATCAGAATCAAACAATTATTTAATAATTGAACAATAATTATTTAATAATTAAATCAGAATCAAACAATGATTTAATAATTCAATAATAATTATTTAATAATTAAATCAGAATCAAACAATGATTTAATAATTCAACAATCATTATTTAATAATTAAATCAGAATCAAACAATGATTTAATAATTCAATAATAATTATTTAATAATTAAATCAGAATCAAACAATGATTTAATAATTCAATAATAATTATTTAATAATTAAATCAGAATCAAACAATGATTTAATAATTCAACAATCATTATTTAATAATTAAATCACACCTACAGATAACTGATGAACTTCTGGTGAAAATCGCGTCCCGGAGACGGAACGTTCTGGAGATCAACATCTCGGACTGTCGAGGGGTTCACGACCACGGCGTGACCTCGCTGGCCTCTCAGTATCCGGGGCTCCAGAAGTTCACCGCCTATCGCTGCAAACAGCTGAGCGACATCTCGCTCTCAGCGCTCGCCAAACACTGCCCTCTGCTGGTGAAGGTGCATGTTGGCAACCAGGACAAGCTGACGGACGCAGCGTTGAAGAAGGTTTGTAGAAGATTATATTCTTCTTCTTTCAGTTTGTGCAAATATATGTTATTTTAGTGCAAATATATGTTATTTTAGATTCATTACACTTTCAATTCAATTATTTCTGGCAAATGTTTGAATAATGAAGACAAAGTTTAAGACTAGTTGAGCAAAGGATACATATAATAATATGACTTTTGTTTGTTTACATCTTATCTTTATGTCCGTTTCAATCATTTAAGTCATTTACTAGTTTGTTTTCAATTGTAATCAACAATTTTCAACTATAATCCAACAATTTTCAACTATAATCAAACAATTTTCAACTATAATCCAACAATTTTCAACTATAATCCAACAATTTTCAACTATAATCCAACAATTTTCAACTATAATCCAACAATCTTCAACTCTAATCCAACAATCTTCAACTCTAATCCAACCCTCTCTGCTCAGCTGGGAGGTCACTGCACTGAACTGAAGGACGTTCACTTGGGTCAGTGTTATGGTCTCACTGACGTCGGCATCATGGCGTTGGCTCAAGGTTGCCCCAAACTTCAGAGACTCTATTTACAAGACAACAAACTGGTGAGTTTGAACATCTATTGTCCTTGAGTTTGTTGATGTTGTTGATCCACGAGAGATGATGTTGAGTTCATGCTTCAAGAGTGTTAGTTAAAAGATGGAGTTGAACACCCGAGGGTGTGAAGAGTGAGCACCCGAGGGTGTGAAGAGTGAGCTCCTGAGGGTGTGAAGTGTGAGCACCCGAGGGTGTGAAGGGTGAGCACCCGAGGGTGTGAAGGGTGAGCACCCGAGGGTGTGAAGGGTGAGCACCCGAGGGTGTGAAGGGTGAGCTCCTGAGGGTGTGAAGTGTGAGCACCCGAGGGTGTGAAGGGTGAGCACCCGAGGGTGTGAAGAGTGAGCACCCGAGGGTGTGAAGGGTGAGCACCCGAGGGTGTGAAGGGTGAGCACCCGAGGGTGTGAAGGGTGAGCACCCGAGGGTGTGAAGGGTGAGCACCCGAGGGTGTGAAGGGTGAGCACCCGAGGGTGTGAAGAGTGAGCTCCTGAGGGTGTGAAGTGTGAGCACCCGAGGGTGTGAAGGGTGAGCACCCGAGGGTGTGAAGGGTGAGCACCCGAGGGTGTGAAGAGTGAGCACCCGAGGGTGTGAAGAGTGAGCTCCTGCACCTTCTCTGTCATCAGGCTCATCCAGTATTTATTCGCTGCTGCGTCTTCAAGTGTTTTCCCAGCAGAGCTCGTTCTGCTCCGAGGGCAGAAGAAAAGCAAGAATTCTCACCTTTTATTTGCTCTCACACTGAGATCCTGGATCAGCAAGTGATTCTCAGGCGCCGTGATCACAAGTCTTTCTTTTACGCTTCATTTCCATGATTAACAATCTGCTGCTCGAGCACTTCTTTCTTCTGCTCGTGAAAAGATCCTGTTCTTGTTAAAATCTATTCATTTCCTGCTGCAGGTGAAGATTCTCTGTGGCTTCATGAAGGAAAACACTCTGAACCTGCCTTTATGAAGACCTTTAATTAATCCTCAGTGTGGAAGAGTCACAATGATCTTCTCTAGATGCACCTGCTCTTCTCTAGACGCACCTGATCTTCTCTAGACGCACCTGATCTTCTCTAGACACACCTGATCTTCTCTGGACCTGATCTTCTCTAGACGCACCTGATCTTCTCTAGACACACCTGATCTTCTCTGGACGCACCTGATCTTCTCTAGACGCACATGATCTTCTCTAGACACACCTGATCTTCTCTAGACGCACATGATCTTCTCTAGACACACCTGATCTTCTCTGGACGCACCTGATCTTCTCTGGACGCACCTGATCTTCTCTAGACGCACCTGATCTTCTCTAGACACACCTGATCTTCTCTGGACGCACCTGATCTTCTCTAGATGCACATGATCTTCTCTAGACACACCTGATCTTCTCTGGACGCACCTGATCTTCTCTGGACGCACCTGATCTTCTCTAGACGCACCTGATCTTCTCTAGACACACCTGATCTTCTCTGGACGCACCTGATCTTCTCTAGATGCACATGATCTTCTCTGGACGCACCTGATCTTCTCTAGATGCACATGATCTTCTCTAGACGCACCTGATCTTCTCTAGACACACCTGATCTTCTCTGGACGCACCTGATCTTCTCTAGATGCACATGATCTTCTCTAGACACACCTGATCTTCTCTGGACGCACCTGATCTTCTCTGGACGCACCTGATCTTCTGTAGATGCACATGATCTTCTCTAGACACACCTGATCTTCTCTGGACGCACCTGATCTTCTCTGGACGCACCTGATCTTCTCTAGACGCACCTGATCTTCTCTAGACGCACCTGATCTTCTCTAGACACAACTGATCTTCTCTAGACACACCTGATGCGATATTTTTTCTTTCACCTAAAATGTAGCCGTGCGCAGGAGCAGGAGGAGTACTGTAGTGAAGGTCCGGGGGTTTATAGAAGGAAACAATGATATTTCCCTGTTTTATTTACGCGCTTCTGTGTCGACATGATGGTAGAAAAATATCTCTTATAACGCTCAGTCTCGCGGGACTTGCATCGGTTTCCCGCCAAACTGAGTGACATCAGAGAGGAGCCGCCGGCGCGTCGTGATATCACCAAATCAATAATAAATCCTTGTACTCGCACACATAACACTTTATAAATGATGCTAACAACTTAGCTCGTTAGCATACGGTGAAGACGCACACATAACACTTTATAAATGACGCTAACAACTTAGCTCGTTAGCATACGGTGAAGACGCACACATAACACTTTATAATTGACGCTAACAACTTAGCTCGTTAGCATACGGTGAAGACGCACACATAACACTTTATAAATGACGCTAACAACTTAGCTCGTTAGCATACGGTGAAGACGGACAGGTTTGTTCGGAAGTTCACGATCTTCTAAGAAAACAACTGAGACGAGATGAAAAGTTCTTACAATATGTTGCTTTAACAAAGGAGGTTGAAAGAGACGAGTGACTGGATCACTAGTGTTTGACTAGATGATAAGTTAGTATTACTTCACTGGATCACTAGTGTTTGACTAGATCATAAGTTAGTATTACTTCACTGGATCACTAGTGTTTGACTAGATCATAAGTTAGTATTACTTCACTGGATCACTGGTGTTTGACTAGATCATAAGTTAGTATTACTTCACTGGATCACTAGTGTTTGACTAGATCATAAGTTAGTATTACTTCACTGGATCACTAGTGTTTGACTAGATCATAAGTTAGTATTACTTCAGTGGATCACTAGTGTTTGACTAGATCATAAGTTAGTATTACTTCACTGGATCACTAGTGTTTGACTAGATCATAAGTTAGTATTACTTCACTGGATCACTAGTGTTTGACTAGATCATAAGTTAGTATTACTTCACTGGATCACTAGTGTTTGACTAGATCATAAGTTAGTATTACTTCACTGGATCACTAGTGTTTGACTAGATCATAAGTTAGTATTACTTCAGTGGATCACTAGTGTTTGACTAGATCATAAGTTAGTATTACTTCACTGGATCACTAGTGTTTGACTAGATCATAAGTTAGTATTACTTCACTGGATCACTAGTGTTTGACTAGATCATGAGTTAGTATTAATTCACTGGATCACTAGTGTTTGACTAGATCATAAGTTAGTATTACTTCACTGGATCACTAGTGTTTGACTAGATCATGAGTTAGTATTAATTCACTGGATCACTAGTGTTTGACTAGATCATAAGTTAGTATTACTTCACTGGATCACTAGTGTTTGACTAGATCATGAGTTAGTATTAATTCACTGGATCACTAGTGTTTGACTAGATCATAAGTTCACAGACGGAGACGTAAACAACAACGAGACATAGAAGTACAAATTGACAACTTTACAGAACGTGACACTGATTGGTCGAAGTGCGCATTAAAGAAATACTTGATTTATACAATGAAAAAATATAAATGATCACATGTTTTCGATGCATACACGTGACAATATCTATATTTTTCGATAAATTGTGTATCTCTATCGTCAAAGCTTCTTTGAAATGATTCTGGTTTCACTGAGAAATGTGTCGACGTCTGTCGACTATGAAGCAACACTACAAGTCACCGTAGTATTGATTCCATTCTCGTAGTACATCTCCTGGTTTCTTGTGGTATTACTCCCCTGTGAGTATTTCAAGGCTAATCAAACCATTCACTGCTGATAATAGACTCACTTTCTTGCTACTAATGATGGAATGAAGAAGATAAAAGTGACGACAAATTCACTTTTTATAAATATATCAACCTCAAATAATAATCATAATAATAATATTATTACAATAATGAAATTATTTATTCAGTATTTGTTTTATATTTAAAAAAAAAGTAAAAACAACTTTATTTTTAGCTTGTGTTGAAGCAAACGTGTGTTTTCTGAGCTGCACATCCTCGATAACCTTCATTGATCAGTAGAAGTGCCTCTGCATCGATCTGTGGCCCCACAAAGATCCTGTGTGTGTGTGCGTGTGTGTGTGCGTGTGCGTGTGCGTGTGCGTGTGCGTGTGCGTGTGCATGTGCATGTGCGTGTGCGTGTCTCATTGGTCGCGGCACACGAGTGATCCGAGCATTAAATAAGTGACTTGAACGTCTCGCTGCACTCAAGGCTCCGTCAATATGTTCTGAGAAGAAAACAGGTAGAAAAGTGCATGAAAGAGGAAGAAGGATAGGAAGAGAGGAAGAGGAAGAAGGAGAGTGTGTTGTTCATGCACGGCTGCTGATGCTGGTTTGATCGTCACGTCAGTCTCTCCATCAGTAGAAAAGATATGAAAGCTCTTGACTGAGACTTTGATCAGGATCATGATCAGAAGTTGTGTCTCAAACAATATCATCAACAAGAACATGGATTCAAAACCTTCTGAACCTCCTGACGACCAGTTTAAAGTTGAAATACATTCACAGGTCTTTCACGCGTTTTGATAATAACACACGAACAAATCAATGTTTGTTTCCATCTCACTCTGAACATCTAGTTGAACACGTTCAAGTCAAGTTTACACAAAGACGCTCGTCGTCCTGGAGGATCTGAGGGTCATGTGACCATCAAACTTTTTGATTCCATCAAGAACGTGAAGTCACTCACAATAAGAATAATAACGTCACGTTTCAATCTCCTTCAAACTTGCAGTAAAAAGGAACTTCTTTGTCGTAAACGTCAAACTTAATAGTTTGAGATCACGGAGCCAACGTGACCTCTGTGACGTCACGTACATCCGGGGCTCTGAGCCAGTTTCTAACAAAAGCCAAACACATTTTCTAGAAGGTGGATGTTGTGTCTCACCTCCACCGGCAGAGGGCGCTGCAGGACCGCACTGTATCTCCTCTAACTTCCTCTCCAAACAAATGGGAGGATGTTAGAAAATGTTTAAGTGACACATTTTTCTTTTTCTTTCCAACCCAAGTTTTTTTTTCCACATTTCGTCCGAGTTAAGACGCTTTGAGCTGCGGTTTATTTATTGAAGAATCTGACACGGTTGAGCTGAAGAGTGTGAGAACATTAATGCTGGACCAGGATTTGTCGGAAGCTCATGCTACCAGGAAAAGCACTAAAGAATGTGACTGCGAGTCTTTTTCCTTCTGCTCGGAGATCAAACCCACGATTAGTTCTCTTCCAACTCTGGTGCACCAGTGTGAACAGACGCTATTATTGTTCAACTTTGACCCTCGTCCTGATGAATGATGTCACACGTGTGAGGAAAACACTCTGGATAAAGAATGTGACGTTGATCGTGAAGATCAGTTACTGTGCAAAAACAAAGAAGCTACATGCTAACATGCTAACATGCTAAGAGCTGGAGTTCTTCAGATGCTCAGATTTAATGACTTTTAGCAAATAATATTTTTAGTTTTTATCGACACATGTTCCTCGTTTGAATCTCTTTCAACACAAACATTGATTGTATCACCAGTGTGTGTGTTGTTGTGATGTGTGACTCTATTGTATCATCAGTGTGTGTGTGTTTTTGTGATGTGTGACTCTATTGTATCACCAGTGTGTGTGTTGTTGTGATGTGTGACTCTATTGTATCATCAGTGTGTGTGTGTTTTTGTGATGTGTGACTCTATTGTATCACCAGTGTGTGTGTTGTTGTGATGTGTGACTCTATTGTATCATCAGTGTGTTGTTGTGATGTGTGACTCTATTATATCATCAGTGTGTGTGTGTTGTTGTGATGTGTGACTCTATTGTATCATCAGTGTGTGTGTGTTTTTGTGATGTGTGACTCTATTGTATCATCAGTGTGTGTGTGTTTTTGTGATGTGTGACTCTATTGTATCACCAGTGTGTGTGTTGTTGTGATGTGTGACTCTATTGTATCATCAGTGTGTTGTTGTGATGTGTGACTCTATTATATCATCAGTGTGTGTGTGTGTTGTTGTGATGTGTGACTCTATTGTATCATCAGTGTGTGTGTGTGTTGTTGTGATGTGTGACTCTATTGTATCATCAGTGTATGTGTTGTTGTGATGTGTGACTCTATTGTATCATCAGTGTATGTGTTGTTGTGATGTGTGACTCTATTGTATCATCAGTGTGTTGTTGTGATGTGTGACTCTATTGTATCATCAGTGTGTGTGTGTGTTGTTGTGATGTGTGACTCTATTGTATCATCAGTGTATGTGTTGTTGTGATGTGTGACTCTATTGTATCATCAGTGTATGTGTTGTTGTGATGTGTGACTCTATTGTATCATCAGTGTGTTGTTGTGATGTGTGACTCTATTGTATCATCAGTGTGTGTGTGTGTGTTGTGATGTGTGACTCTATTGTATCATCAGTGTATGTGTTGTTGTGATGTGTGACTCTATTGTATCATCAGTGTGTTGTTGTGATGTGTGACTCTATTGTATCATCAGTGTGTGTGTTGTTGTGATGTGTGACTCTATTGTATCATCAGTGTATGTGTTGTTGTGATGTGTGACTCTATTGTATCATCAGTGTATGTGTTGTTGTGATGTGTGACTCTATTGTATCATCAGTGTGTTGTTGTGATGTGTGACTCTATTGTATCATCAGTGTGTGTGTGTGTTGTTGTGATGTGTGACTCTATTGTATCATCAGTGTATGTGTTGTTGTGATGTGTGACTCTATTGTATCATCAGTGTATGTGTTGTTGTGATGTGTGACTCTATTGTATCATCAGTGTGTTGTTGTGATGTGTGACTCTATTGTATCATCAGTGTGTGTGTGTGTTGTTGTGATGTGTGACTCTATTGTATCATCAGTGTATGTGTTGTTGTGATGTGTGACTCTATTGTATCATCAGTGTATGTGTTGTTGTGATGTGTGACTCTATTGTATCATCAGTGTGTTGTTGTGATGTGTGACTCTATTGTATCATCAGTGTGTGTGTGTGTGTTGTGATGTGTGACTCTATTGTATCATCAGTGTATGTGTTGTTGTGATGTGTGACTCTATTGTATCATCAGTGTGTTGTTGTGATGTGTGACTCTATTGTATCATCAGTGTGTGTGTGTTGTGATGTGTGACTCTTTTGTATCATCAGTGTGTTGTTGTGATGTGTGACTCTATTGTATCATCAGTGTGTGTGTATGTGTTGTTGTGATGTGTGACTCTATTGTATCATCAGTGTGTGTATGTGTTGTTGTGACGTGTGACTCTATTGTATCATCAGTGTGTGTGTGTGTGTTGTTGTGATGTGTGACTCTATTGTATCATCAGTGTGTGTGTGTGTGTTGTTGTGATGTGTGACTCTATTGTATCATCAGTGTGTGTGTGTGTGTTGTTGTGATGTGTGACTCTATTGTATCATCAGTGTGTGTTTGTATAAAACTCTCTTTTCATTGAAATATTGACATTAGAAAATGATCTTAAGCTCCGCCCACTGAAAACACTGTTTTTCTGGAGATTAAATCTCGTTGACCATAACTGTAATTGGTCAAAGATGGAGGTTTGTCACCACGCTTCATCTATCAAGGAAGTCTCCATCAGCAAGGGACTCGATGTATAAACAAAGCGTGATCACAGCTGGATTACAGAAGTTTGTTCTTTAAATGTTTTATTTTTCCTTCAATCCTGTCAATCATGAGCTTCAAGTGATGAACGTGAGCCTCGAACCTCAAACTTCCTTTACTCGTCATGTTCACTCCATCACCTCAACAAGCAGCTCCTCCTCCTCCCGCCTCCCTCCATCCTCCCTCACCCCATCATCCTCCCTCCTCCTCCATCATCTCCTCCTCCCTCTCCCTCCGTCCTCCCTCACCCCATCATCCTCCCTCTCCCTCTGTCCTCCCTCACCCCATCATCCTCCCTCTCCCTCCATCATCTCTCACCCCATCATCCTCCCTCTCCCTCCTCCTCCTCCATCTTCTCCTCCGTCTGTGAGTGATGGCGTCAGATCAGCGTCTTCATTAGCGATGATTGATAAGTGACAGGAGTAAATGCTCGCGTTTGACCTTTTTTCTTCCACTTCCTGCTCCACCTGCTGGCGTCAGCGTCCTGATGCATGAGGGCGAGCGAGCGCCGGTTCAATAGCGAGGGGTAATGAATGTGTTTAATAAGGCTGGCGGGTCGATGGGCCTAATGAAGGCGTGACAGAGACGCTGCTGTAACGACGCTCTAACGAGCCGTCAGGGTTAACGAGGGCGCGAGCAGGTGAGGGTTTCCCAATTAAAGATGGTTTCTCTACGTCCGTTCTCGTCCCGTCTTCTCATCCCGTCTTCTCGTCCCGTCTTCTCATCCCGTCTTCTCATCCCGTCTTCTCATCCCGTCTTCTCATCCCGTCTTCTCGTCCCGTCTTCTCATCCCGTCTTCTCATCCCGTCTTCTCATCCCGTCTTCTCATCCCGTCTTCTCGTCCCGTCTTCTCGTCCCGTCTTCTCGTCCCGTCTTCTCATCCCGTCTTCTCATCCCGTCTTCTCGTCCCGTCTTCTCATCCCGTCTTCTCGTCCCGTCTTCTCATCCCGTCTTCTCATCCCGTCTTCTCGTCCCGTCTTCTCGTCCCGTCTTCTCATCCCGTCTTCTCATCCCGTCTTCTCATCCCGTCTTCTCATCCCGTCTTCTCATCCCGTCTTCTCATCCCGTCTTCTCGTCCCGTCTTCTCATCCCGTCTTCTCGTCCCGTCTTCTCATCCCGTCTTCTCATCCCGTCTTCTCGTCCCGTCTTCTCGTCCCGTCTTCTCGTCCCGTCTTCTCGTCCCGTCTTCTCATCCCGTCTTCTCGTCACGTCTTCTCATCCCGTCTTCTCGTCCCGTCTTCTCGTCCCGTCTTCTCATCCCGTCTTCTCGTCCCGTCTTCTCGTCCCGTCTTCTCATCCCGTCTTCTCATCCCGTCTTCTCATCCCGTCTTCTCGTCACGTCTTCTCATCCCGTCTTCTCATCCCGTCTTCTCGTCACGTCTTCTCATCCCGTCTTCTCGTCCCGTCTTCTCGTCCCGTCTTCTCGTCCCGTCTTCTCGTCCCGTCTTCTCATCCCGTCTTCTCATCCCGTCTTCTCGTCCCGTCTTCTCGTCCCGTCTTCTCATCCCGTCTTCTCATCCCGTCTTCTCTTCCCGTCTTCTCGTCCCGTCTTCTCGTCCCGTCTTCTCCTCCCGTCTTCTCTTCCCGTCTTCTCGTCCCGTCTTCTCATCCCGTCTTCTCATCCCGTCTTCTCATCCCGTCTTCTCGTCACGTCTTCTCATCCCGTCTTCTCGTCCCGTCTTCTCGTCCCGTCTTCTCATCCCGTCTTCTCATCCCGTCTTCTCGTCCCGTCTTCTCATCCCGTCTTCTCATCCCGTCTTCTCGTCCCGTCTTCTCGTCCCGTCTTCTCATCCCGTCTTCTCATCCCGTCTTCTCATCCCGTCTTCTCTTCCCGTCTTCTCGTCCCGTCTTCTCCTCCCGTCTTCTCTTCCCGTCTTCTCGTCCCGTCTTCTCATCCCGTCTTCTCATGCCGTCTTCTCGTCCCGTCTTCTCGTCCCGTCTTCTCGTCCCGTCTTCTCGTCCCGTCTTCTCGTCCCGTCTTCTCGTCCCGTCTTCTCGTCCCGTCTTCTCATCCCGTCTTCTCATCCCGTCTTCTCATCCCGTCTTCTCGTCCCGTCGAGCAGATCGACGGAGTGATCGACCAGTAGCAGATGATCTATATTTTAGCTTAGCTCTGAATGACCATCTGGCTCCATGAATGGTTTGAAGATGTGTCACTCTGTGTGGTGCAGAAGCAGCTGTTGCACGAGGAGTCTTTTCAAATGCTTAAAAAAGTTAATATAAACCTAAACGGATCAACAACTCATGATCAATGTTCAAGTCACATGTGACTGACATCTGTCGATGTCAGTCACATTTGATTCGCTCGGTTCGATCTCAAATGTAGGGATTTTCTTCATAATGGTGTCGTGTTCTGGCAGTTTTATTTTGGGGTTAATTGAACGCAGGTGTGAGTGTTGGCCAGGTGAGGTCAGGTGTGAACAGACGTAGACTAACTAGACCCGGGTGTCAAACTGGTCCAGAAAAAGAGACGGTGCAGGTTTTTGTTCCAACCAGTCGAGCACACATGAGTTAACCAATCAGGTGTCGGTTTAAACAAGCAGCACCTGACTGTTAATGAATTGATGACTGTCTCCAGACGCCTGATTGGTTCAACGATATGTGCTTGACTGGTTGGATCCAAAACCTGCACCGGCCCGGCCCTTTTCTGGACCAGTTTGACGCCTGGGAACTAGACTGTGATCCCAGTTGAGAAAATGCAGCAGAATCTGAAAGTAAACGTTTCTCTCAGACGTGCTCGTGATCCAGTGTCGGCCTCCGTTCTGAGGTTCTGTTGACAGTCGGACATGTTCTCGGGGCGAGCAGAACCGTCTTTGAACGTTGGTGTCGAGTTCTGTTTTCAAACACGGTTTCGACTGGAGTTCCACGATCTGTCCTCAAATGTCGCTTCTGTCGTCGTTTTGACTCGATTCACGTTGAGATGAAAACGTCAGGATTTCAACGCGTTTCTTGAGATCGACGTAATAAACGTCAGATGTTCTCGACGTGTTTCAAGAAGTCAAAACGTGGTCTCGTGTCGTCACAGAATTCCCAGGAGTTTGTTGCTGGTATGTTTCTGGTCTGGAGCAGGAACACTTGGGTATAATTGAGGCTTTACTGAAGCACTTTTACAGCTTTTTTCCTGTTGTGGTGGAATTTTCCTTCTGCGTCGGCTGGAGCGACGCCACGAGAGCTCAGTGACATGAGTCCAGACTCTGTGGTGCAGATACTTTTCTGCCTGATCTCCTGTTGAAAGTCCAGGATTTCACAGACGTTCTTCTGCTCCAGTCTTACAACCGTCGTCAACAACATTTGGGTTTGTTGAGTCACAACAAACTTTCAAAAGTTTCTCCACATTTGAGCGTCAGAAAGAAAAACCTAATCATGTATTCTTTAACGAGATGAACAAAAAGTCGTTTACACAACGAGTGAGAACGACTTCTCGACCTGATCCGACAAATACAGCGATGGCTTCGGTGTTTTCTGTGATATTTAATAAATGAAAGTCTTGTAATTTCACGAGCGTTTTAAAGAGTCTCTTGAATTCCACCGCCATGACTCATCCCGACACTAAATGTGTTCTCGACTTATGAAAAAGCCGCACAATAACTGCACAGCGTGACGTTTATGGCTTCGCTACTATATCTTTTATTGATGCTATCAGGTGACCATGTTGTCTCCAACCAGCACTTCCTCTCGTGGAGCGCCGTTCGCTGCGAGACATGTTATTTCTTTTATGACATTTACGAGAGTGTTCTTTCATCAGTTGTCATGTTTAATTCCACCGGAGGGACGCGAGATGTTGATTTACTTCCTGCTCACCTGAAACTCACTCTGACTCGACGTCCTGCGATGATTTTCCTCGCGTGTCTCTTTACATCTTGTTTTCTTCCTGAAAGTTATTGTCTTGTTTTTCATTACCTTCATGAATATTACTGCTATTTATCCACGTTACACCTGATGTGTGCTCGTCACTGGAGGATCAACTCATCACTGATGTTTGCCGTAAACATTCTTACTTTGTTCCTGATGAACCCGTCGCGACCTTCAGTCTCCAGTCACTCGTCGACTCGACAGTAAAAATACACAGAAATAAACGAGGATTTGAGCAACTTTTCGTCAAAGATATTGAAGCGATTATTTATTATGATCAGGATAAATATTGTATTGTAGTGTATATCACCCTGTGTGTGTGTGTGTGTGTGTGTGAGAGAATGTTGTGTGTCTCTGAACATGTGATCAGTCTCAGGATACACACAGTGTCCCCTGCCTGTGCCCCCGGGTATCTGGGCTAGACTGGTGGTGGAGGATGAATGAATGTTGAGGTGTGACCACTGTCCACTGCGAGTCTCTGGTGTTGTGTGAGTGACGTATGTGGCAGCGATCGATGAATGGTGCCCTCTAGCTCAGCTCATTCACACTCATGCAGACGTGCAGGAGGTCAAGTGTCACGACCTTTCCTGTAGATTAGTTTACATCACAGGTCATGTGACCAAAGGTCATCAGCGGAAGGAAATAATACGTCGATGAAATATATTGTGAGAAAAGATTCTTTTGAACATTGTTAACGACATATTGAACACAACAATAAAACATATATTGATGAACACGACCACAACGTTTATTAACTTTTATATTATATATGAAGTTTATAGAAACACATTTGAAATCATCACTTTCAAATGTTTTCAATCATTTGTCGTCAAAGGTTCTGAACGTGATTCTCGATCAACTTTAGAAACATTTCTTGAACAAACATCATCATCAGGTCCTCGACTCTAGGGTCACTCTCCAGGGTCAGAGTTCAGCTGCACGACAGTAGCTCTTGATCACCAGTGGATTTGGTGAGAATATCTCTGGAGAAGAATAAACTCCAGTTTGTCTAACAAGATGCATTCTGGGAGATCCAGAGCAAATGATGTCGTCGAGTAAAGTCGCTTGATTTGCATTTAGATAAATCTCTGAGGATGTGATGTCATTGAGATGCACCTGTGTGTGTGTGTGTGTGTGTGTGTGTGTGTGTGTGTGTGTGTGTGTGTCTGTGTCTGTCTGTGTGTGTGTGTGTGCGCTCCGAGTTTGCTGCATTACCCGGAGATTTTGGCCCAATTTCTTCCTGAAGGGATGAAAATATGAGCCACTGGAAGCAGATATGTTCACTGGTGTGTGAGTGAGTGTGTGTGTGAGTGAGTGTGTGAGTGTGTGAGTGTGTGTGTGTGTGTGTGTGTGTGTGTGTGTGTGTGTGTGTGTGTGTGTGTGTGTGTGTGTGAGAGTGTGAGTGTGAGTGTGAGTGTGAGTGTGAGTGTGAGTGTGAGTGTGAGTGTGAGTGTGAGTGTGAGTGTGTGTGTGTGTGTGTGTGTGTGTGAGTGTGAGTGTGTGTGTGTGTGTGACGCTCACCTTGACTGTAAGTTGTGATTCTACATGTGTGAGGTTTTCTTTTGTCACGTTTAAAGAGGCGTGAAGAGAGAACTGACTTCTGATTGACAGCGGAGGCTGATGGGCTGTAAATTTGACGGGTGTGTGACAGGTGAAGGTCAGAGGTGGGTGGTTCAGTGACCCCCACTTCTGGTGTGAGAAGAAAAGGGTTTGAGCTGCGAGTGTTCAGCCGTGGAGGCAGAAACGATGGAGCAGCGAGTGAAGGATGAACATGATGAACATGAAGAACATGAAGAAAATGATGAACATGAAGAAAATCATGAACATGAAGAACATGAAGAACATGATGAACATGAAGAACATGATGAAAATGAAGAACGTGATTAACATGATGAACATGAAGAACGTGATGAACATGAAGAACATGATGAACATGAAGAAAATGATGAACATGAAGAACATGATGAACATGATGAACATGAAGAACATGATGAACATGAAGAACATGAAGAACATGATGAAAATGAAGAACGTGATGAACATGAAGAACATGATGAACATGAAGAAAATGATGAACATGAAGAACATGATGAACATGAAGAACATGATGAACATGATGAACATGAAGAAAATGATGAACATGAAGAACATGATGAACATGAAGAAAATGATGAACATGAAGAACATGATGAACATGAAGAACATGATGAACATGATGAACATGAAGAAAATGATGAACATGAAGAACATGATGAACATGAAGAACATGAAGAAAATGATGAACATGATGAAAATGAAGAACATGATGAACATGATGAACATGATGAACATGAAGAAAATGATGAACATGAAGAACATGATGAACATGATGTACATGATGAACATGATGAACATGAAGAACATGAAGAACATGAAGAAAATGAAGAACATGATGAACATGAAGAAAATGATGAACATGAAGAAAATGAAGAACATGAAGAAAATGAAGAACATGATGAACATGAAGAAAATTAAGAACATGAAGAAAATGAAGAACATGAAGAACGTGATGAACATGATAAAATTGAAGAACATGAAGAACATGATGAAATTGAAGAACATGAAGAACATGATGAACGTGAAGAAAATGAAGAACATGAAGAACGTGATGAACATGATGAAATTGAAGAACATGAAGAACATGATGAACGTGAAGAAAATGAAGAACATGAAGAACATGATGAACATGATGAAATTGAAGAACATGAAGAACATGATGAAATTGAAGAACATGATGAAATTGAAGAACGTGATGAACATGATGAACATGAAGAACGTGATGAACATGATAAAATTGAAGAACATGAAGAACATGATGAAATTGAAGAACATGAAGAACGTGATGAACGTGAAGAAAATGAAGAACATGAAGAACGTGATGAACATGATGAAATTGAAGAACATGAAGAACATGATGAACGTGAAGAAAATGAAGAACATGAAGAACATGATGAACATGATGAAATTGAAGAACATGAAGAACATGATGAAATTGAAGAACATGATGAAATTGAAGAACGTGATGAACATGAAGAAAATGAAGAACGTGATGAACGTGATGAACATGAAGAAATTGAAGAACATGAAGAACGTGATGAACATGATGAACATGAAGAACATGAAGAACATGAAGAAAGTGATGAACATGATGAAATTGAAGAACATGAAGAATATGATGAAATTGAAGAACATTAAGAACATTATGAACGTGAAGAACAAGATGAACATGATGAACATGAAGAACATTAACACGGAGAGAACGAGTGAATGAAGTGAAAGAACAAGAAGATACACGTTGATCTTCTGTATCGTCTCAGGAGAAAATACACATAAACATACATTTGTTAAACTACACACTCGTGTTAATGATTCTCCTGCGTCAGATCTTCATGTCACTCAAAGAAGATCAGACTCTTTATCCTCTGCTGCTCCTTTAATTCAACACTTTCACTCTTTTATGGTCGACTGTCTCTGCAGCGTTTGTTTGCTCCTCCTTTTGTATTCAATTGATTTAAGACCAACAATAATCCAGTTTCCTTTTCCCAAGAAACTGTGTGATCGCTTTCTGTCGCTTTCTGTTCTGTTGCTGCTGTCTGCTGGCTCGCTGCCATCTACAGTCACACACACACACACACACACACACACACACACACACACACACACACACACACACACACACACACACATTGCACAAGTGCTCGTACAGCATCACTAATGTCTCGCCTCAAGACCACAAGAGTCCAAAGTTATTTTCTATTTTTCATGAAAATGAACAAACGTATCGACACTTGATCTTCACGTGTTGTTCACATCACGTGTGTTGTTACACGATCAAGTGTGTTGTTCACGTCACGTGTGTTGTTACACGATCAAGTGTGTTGTTCACGTCACGCGTGTTGTTACACGATCACGTCAAAGAGACGAAGATAATAATAACAAACATGTTATTTATTAATAACAATATTGATGATTCTTGAGGTTCAATGTTTATTGACCGAACCTTCAGACCACGAGTCGATCAAGTACACAACACAACACAATTAACTACTCTTTTTGTACAGTGTATCTGTGTGTGTGTATGTGTGTGCGTGCATGTGTGTCTTTATGTGCGTGTGTGTGTCTCTATGTAACTAAGTTAGTAATATTTATAGAGCTTTTCCAGACCAGGGTCACAAAGAACTTAAACAATCAAAACAATATTCAACAAAGTATATATTTTAAAGATCAAGATAATACTGATAACACAACAGTTCCAGGAAATCAAGGAGTCAGTAGATCATCAAACACAGATGTTTCTTGAAGGAGTCAGTAGATCATCAAACACAGATGTTTCTTGAAGGAGTCAGTAGATCATCAAACACAGATGTTTCTTGAAGGAGTCAGTAGATCATCAAACACAGATGTTTCTTGAAGGAGTCAGTAGATCATCAAACACAGATGTTTCTTAAAGGAGTCAGTAGATCATCAAACACACATGTTTCTTGAAGGAGTCAGTAGATCATCAAACACAGATGTTTCTTGAAGGAGTCAGTAGATCATCAAACACAGATGTTTCTTGAAGGAGTCAGTAGATCATCAAACACAGATGTTTCTTGAAGGAGTCAGTAGATCATCAAACAGATGTTTCTTGAAGGAGTCAGTAGATCATCAAACACAGATGTTTCTTGAAGGAGTCAGTAGATCATCAAACACAGATGTTTCTTGAAGGAGTCAGTAGATCATCAAACAGATGTTTCTTGAAGGAGTCAGTAGATCATCAAACACACATGTTTCTTGAAGGAGTCAGTAGATCATCAAACACAGATGTTTCTTAAAGGAGTCAGTAGATCATCAAACACACATGTTTCTTGAAGGAGTCAGTAGATCATCAAACACAGATGTTTCTTGAAGGAGTCAGTAGATCATCAAACACAGATGTTTCTTGAAGGAGTCAGTAGATCATCAAACACACACGTTTCTTGAAGGAGTCAGTAGATCATCAAACACAGATGTTTCTTGAAGGAGTCAGTAGATCATCAAACACAAAGAGAGAGGAATCACTTCTTTTGAGTCTCAGATGATCTTGGTTGGTTCTACAAGACCTTTCTACTGTGTGTCAATCCACCTGGTCCTGGTCCTTCAGTGTTCTTGAAAGACTTCAGTGACTTCTTATCTTCCATTATTCAAATGGAATGTGTCCTTATTCTTGGAGACTTTAATCTTCATGTTAATGACGTCACATCTTGTTCTGCTAAATAACTTTTAACTTTAACAGAAGCCTTTAATTTTGAGCAACATGTTTCTGAACCCACTCATCAAAAAGGCCACATTTTAGACTTAGTTTTTACTCTTGGCCTGAACATCTCTAATGTATCTGTACATGATGTCCATCTGATCATTCTCTTGTCTTGTCTAACATGGACTTCATCCCTGAACCTAAGCCTTTAAAAGTTAGGTCTCAGAGGCGTGTCATCTCAGCCGATACTGCAGACAGTTTTTCTGCTATGTTTGACCGTCTTTCCTTTGATGACTGAACGTGTTTGATTCACTGTTTCACTGATCATTGTGTTGAAATACTGGATCAAACCTGTTAAATGGAACTTGAACTGTGTTACAAATGTTCTCATCTTACCTTTCTGGGCGTAGTTTTAGTGTATCTGCCAATCAAATGAGGTCTGAATCAGCGGATCTGTTGTGTGGAGTCCCTCAAGGTTCTGTTCTGGGTCCTTTATTGTTTTTGCTGTACTTGATTCCTCTGGTCAAATCATTCCAGATGTTTCTTATCACATGTTTGCTGATGACATCCAGCTCTACTGCTCTGTTGATCCAACTGAGCTCCAGAGGCTGAACTTAGTCAATTGTTGCTAGAAATCAAACAATGAGTGAAAACACTTTGAAGCTAAATGTGGACAAAACTGAAACTCTGGTTATTTCTTCTGATGATAAGATTCCAGGGTTGAGTCAGTACTTGAGTGACTTAGGTCAGTCTGTCAAACTGAGCCTGAGAAACCTGGGTGTTGTATTTGATAAAGACATGTCTCTTGTTCAACACTGAAGAAAACTGACCAGAAACTGTTTCCTTCAACTGAGAAAAATCTCTAAACTTAGGAAAATGTTGTCGGAACATGATCTGGATCTTATAATCCATGCGTTTGTTTCTTCTCGTCTGGACTATTGTAACAGTTTGTTTTCATGTCTTAACAAGAAGGATCGTCTCGTCTGCAGTTGATTCAGAATTCTGAGCCGCTCTAGTAGAAGAACTCACATTTGTGTTTGTGTGTGTGTGCGTGCTTGTGTGTCTTTATGTGCGTGTGTGTCTCTACATGTGTGTCTGTGTATGTCTCTATGTGTGTGTGTGTGTGTGTGTCTTTACATGTGCATGTGAGTGTCTGTGTGTGTTTGTGTTTGTCTCTATATGTGCGTGTCTTAACGTGTGTGTGTCTTTACGTGTGTGTGTCTTTACATGCGTGTATGTGTCTCTACATGTGTGTTAAATAGCATCTCTGAATGACACGTGTGTGATGAAGCTAGAAGCTAAAACAGCTAAAACAGCTAAAACAGCTAAAACCACTCAAAGGTTCTTCTCTCGACAGCAGCTACAGTTTGCTGAGTCGTCCATGAGTCTGTAATAAAGCTCAGTATTTATTCTTTCTTCACTCCTGGAGCCTCCTAAAGGGAGACGGGGACGTCATGATATTAGACACAACGTCTCGTGCATGAGTGTGTGAGCGGGTGCACGTGAGTGAGTGTGTGAGTGTGAGCGGGTGCACGTGAGTGTGTGTGTGAGTGTGTGTGTGAGTGTGTGAGCGGGTGCACGTGAGTGTGTGTGTGAGTGTGTGAGTGAGTGTGTGAGTGTGTGAGCAGGTGCACGTGAGTGTGTGTGTGAGTGAGTGTGTGAGTGTGTGAGCAGGTGCACGTGAGTGTGTGTGTGTGAGTGTGTGTGTGAGCGGGTGCACGTGAGTGTGTGTGTGAGTGTGTGAGTGAGTGTGTAAGCAGGTGCACGTGAGTGTGTGTGTGAGTGTGTGAGCGGGTGCACGTGAGTGTGTGTGTGAGTGTGTGTGTGAGTGTGTGTGTGAGTGTGTGAGCAGACGTCTCATGGTCTCAGACGTGTCGTTGCGTCTTCTCTCGCTAACACTTGGAGACGAGTCTTGCTGAATGTGAGCCACAGAGACTCGTAGACTCGGGGCCTCCAGGGTCTGATGGAGCCACAAAGTTCCAGCAGCGTCGCTGCACTTTATTAGCATCGCAGATACTCTGACAAATACTCTAGCAAATACTCTCTGACTCTGGTCCTCACGGAGCCTTGTCTGAGTCAATGAGACTTGGATGGATGAGCAGGTTAGTGTCGACGTCATCAACATGGAAGTAATGATACACTTAAGTATGTTCTTTCAAACATACTGTACAAAATACATGTATATCATTGTTCTTGGATAAAATACATTTGATTTCTTATTCACAAGTAACATGCAATTATTCACAGCGCAGTCGTTACATCCTCTGCAGCTACAGGAAGAATGAGGACTGAGGACGAGAGGATACAGTGAGTCCAGCAGCTTTTAAAGCTGATGTTTGGACATATTTTGGTTTGAAAACAAATTAAAGTAGTTACGACTTCAAGAGTCATGTGTTCTGTAAATACTACAATACCAGAGTCAAGTACTGGACAATACTACACATATATCATTGTTACTACACTATCACAACACCAGAGTCAAGTACTGGACAATACTACACATATATACTTGTTACTACACTATCACAACACCAGAGTCAAGTACTGGACAATACTACACATATATCATTGTTACTACACTATCACAACACCAGAGTCAAGTACTGGACAATACTACACATATATCATTGTTACTACACTATCACAACAACAGAGTCAAGTACTGGACAATACTACACATATATACTTGTTACTACACTATCACAACACCAGAGTCAAGTACTGGACAATACTACACATATATCATTGTTACTACACTACCACAACACCAGAGTCAAGTACTGGACAATACTACACATATATACTTGTTACTACACTATCACAACACCAGAGTCAAGTACTGGACAATACTACACATATATCATTGTTACTACACTATCACAACAACAGAGTCAAGTACTGGACAATACTACACATATATACTTGTTACTACACTATCACAACAACAGAGTCAAGTACTGGACAATACTACACATATATCATTGTTACTACACTATCACAACACCAGAGTCAAGTACTGGACAATACTACACATATATACTTGTTACTACACTATCACAACACTAGAGTCAAGTACTGGACAATACTACACATATATACTTGTTAGTACACTATCACAACACCAGAGTCAAGTACTGGACAATACTACACATATATACTTGTTAGTACACTATCACAACACCAGAGTCAATTACTGGACAATACTACACATATATACTTGTTACTACACTATCACAACACCAGAGTCAAGTACTGGACAATACTACACATATATACTTGTTACTACACTATCACAACACTAGAGTCAAGTACTGGACAATACTACACATATATACTTGTTACTACACTATCACAACACCAGAGTCAAGTACTGGACAATACTACACATATATACTTGTTACTACACTATCACAACACCAGAGTCAAGTACTGGACAATACTACACATGTATACTTGTTACTTCACTATCACAACAACAGAGTCAAGTACTGGACAATACTACACATATATACTTGTTACTACACTATCACAACACCAGAGTCAAGTACTGGACAATACTACACATATATACTTGTTACTACACTATCACAACACCAGAGTCAAGTACT
>NC_141818.1:55109829-55124829 GCF_982586985.1 Callionymus lyra
CATGGACCTGGTGACTGATGGTCAGAGACTTGTGTAGAAAACAAATGTTTCCTGTTGTAGCTGCTCAACGTTCATGTCTTCATGTCTTCATGTCTTCATGTCTTCATGTCTTCATATCTTCATGTCTTCATGTCTTCATGTCTTCATGCCTTCATGTCTTCATGTCTTCATGTCTTCATGCCTTCATGTCTTCATGTCTTCATGTCTTCATGTCTTCATGCCTTCATGTCTTCATGTCTTCATATCTTCATGTCTTCATGTCCTCATGTCTTCATGTCTTCATGTCTTCATGTCTTCATGTCCTCATGTCTTCATGTCTTCATGTCTTCATGTCTTCATGTCCTCATGTCTTCATGTCTTCATGTCTTCATGTCTTCATGCCTTCATGTCTTCATGTCTTCATGTCTTCATGCCTTCATGTCTTCATGTCTTCATATCTTCATATCTTCATGTCTTCATGTCTTCATGTCTTCATATCTTCATGCCTTCATGTCTTCATGTCTTCATGTCTTCATGTCTTCATGTCTTCAGCCTCGTCCTCCAGAGGTTCCTGAAGATCTTCTTGAATCCTACTCTTTGTTAAAACATGTTTGATGTTTATTTCTTGACCAAGAATCACTCGTCACATCTTCTACTACTCTTTCTTCTTCTGTTCTTTCTTCTTCTACTTTTTCTTCTTCTGTTCTTTCTTCTTCTGTTCTTTCTTCTTCTACTCTTTCTTCTTCTGTTCTTTCTTCTTCTACTCTTTCTTCTTCTGTTCTTTCTTCTTCTACTCTTTCTTCTTCTACTCTTTCTTTTCTACTCTTTCTTCTTCTACTCTTTCTTCTTCTTCTCTTGTTTTCTTCACTCTGTTGTTTTCTTGAACCATCACTTCTTTGCTGCGACTGATAAAAGCTTGTGTCAGTTTCTCTTCTTCCTGCTTCTGTTCTTCAGCGACAGGAGGATATATTGACCTGAGATGCATGAAGGTGTCGAGACTTTTCTAATCTGCTCTCAGTTCCTTCTTGTCTGCTCGCCCTCTTCCTCCCTCTTTTCCTCTCTCTCTTCCTCTCTCTCTTCCTCCCTCTTTTCCTCTCTCTCTTCCTCTCTCTCTTCCTCCCTCTTTTCCTCCCTCTCTTCCTCTCTTTCTTCCTCCCCCTCTTCCTCCCTCTCTCTCTTCCTCCCTCTCTTCCTCCCCCTCTTCCTCCCTCCCTCCTCCCTCTCTTTTCTCCCCCTCTTCCTCCCCCTCTTCCTTCCTCTCTCTTCCTCCCTCTCTTCCTCCCTCTCTTCTTCCCTCTCTTCCCCCCCTCTTCTTCCCTCTCTTCCTCCCTCTCTCCTCCCTCTCTTCCTCCCCCTCTTCCTTCCTCTCTCTTCCTCCCTCTCTTCCTCCCCCTCTTCTTCCCTCTCTTCCCCCTCTCTTCCTCCCCCTCTTCCTTCCTCCCGCTCTTCCTCCCCCTCTTCTTCCTCTCTCTTCCTCCCCCTCTTTCTCCCTCTCTTCTTCCTCTCTCTTCCTCCCCCTCTTCCTTCCTCCCTCTCTTCCTCCCTCTCTTTCTTCCTCTCTCTTCCTACCTCTCTTCCTCCCTCTCTTCCTCCCCCTCTTCCTTCCTCCCTCTCTTTCTTCCTCTCGCTTCCTCCCTCTCTTCCTCCCTCTCTTCCTCCCTCTCTTTCTTCCTCTCTCTTCCTCCCCCTCTTCCTCCCTCTCTTCCTCCCTCTCTTCCTCCCTCTCTTCCTCCCTCTTCCTCCCTCTTCCTCCCTCTTCCTCCCTCTCTTCCTCCCTCTCTTCCTCCCTCTCTTCCTCCCCCTCTTCCTCCCTCTCTTCCTCCCTCTCTTCCTCCCTCTCTTCCTCCCTCTCTTCCTCCCTCTTCCTCCCTCTTCCTCCCTCTTCCTCCCTCTCTTCCTCCCTCTCTTCCTCCCTCTCTTCCTCCCCCTCTTCCTCCCTCTCTTCCTCCCTCTCTTCCTCCCCCTCTTCCTCCCTCTCTCACTGAATCGATGGGTTGCTTCTCTAAAAGGATGGCGTCGAGGAAACCATGTTGGTACCCAAGTGTAGTTTATCTGCTGAACACGATGTTATCTTCATGAACGATCAGGTGAAGCTCAGCAGGTGTCGTTGATGAAGCTGATCATGTGACTCATGAACCGATGCAGCTTTAAAACATTGTTTTACTCAAGTTTGATTTATTTGTTGCTCTTTTTCAAAATGCTCATAATTATAGTTTGATATATTTAAACAATGTGTTCATATTTTAACTTGTTTTCATCTAATCTTTATTTTTTAATTCAACCATATAGAACCAATTCTCATTTCATACTATATTATTATTAATTAATCATTAAAACCTTAATTCATCTATAAATAATTGATCAATATTCAACTGTAGATGTAGTTCAGCTCCTGATCTGTTTATTTAATGTGTATCTTTTGTCTTTATCCGTCTTGTCTGTGACCCTTGCTAACTGGGCCTGTCTCGTGGCTTGTCCATCATTCTTCGATCCTGGATCATCTGAGGGTCTGAGAGATCCTGGATCATCTGAGGTTCTTAGAGATCCTGGATCATCTGAGGGTCTGACAGATCCTGGATCATCTGAGGTTCTGACGGATCCTGGATCATCTGAGGTTCTGAGAGATCCTGGATCGTCTGAGGTTCTGACAGATCCTGGATCATCTGAGGTTCTGACAGATCCTGGATCATCTGAGGTTCTGACGGATCCTGGATCATCTGAGGTTCTGAGAGATCCTGGATCGTCTGAGGTTCTGACAGATCCTGGATCATCTGAGGTTCTGACAGATCCTGGATCATCTGAGGGTCTGAGAGATCCTGGATCGTCTGAGGTTCTGACAGATCCTGGATCATCTGAGGGTCTGAGAGATCCTGGATCATCTGAGGTTCTGAGAGATCCTGGATCATCTGAGGTTCTGAGAGATCCTGGATCATCTGAGGTTCTGACAGATCCTGGATCATCTGAGGTTCTGAGAGATCCTGGATCATCTGAGGTTCTGACAGATCCTGGATCATCTGAGGTTCTGAGAGATCCTGGATCATCTGAGGTTCTGACAGATCCTGGATCATCTGAGGTTCTGAGAGAGAAACAAGATGATCTGATGACACAAAATACATCATAATAATAATAATAATAATATCAAAGATTCATAAAGGTTTGTTGTGACTATGAACCTACAGGAAGTTACATGTGTTCAGTTCAGTGATGTTAATGTCAACACACACACACACACACACACATACACACACACACACACACACACACACACACACACACACACACCCCCACACACACACACACACACACACACACACAGTCGCTCGCGCTGCTTTATTTGTCAAACATTTCTTTTATTCATTTATTTTTGCTCTTTTAAACTATGAACTCATCCATGACGAATCGACCTTTGACCCCAGTGGTTATATTTTCTAAAGGTCGTCTCGGGGCATAAACTGATCAAAGCATGTGGAGACTGAGACCAGAACTGAACCCTGAACCCCTCCTTCCGTCTGATCTCCTCATCTATTGTCGGGGTTCACTGGGGTGTCACCGAGGGGGGGGGGTGAGGGTCGGGGGGGTGAGGGTCGGGGGGGTGAAGGTCGGGGGGGTGAAGGTCGGGGGGTGACCCTGACACGGTGTGAGGGTTGTTGACACTGAGCTCTGGTCTCGACACCTTCAGTCGCTCGTCTCTTTCACGAGCGTCTTTCTGAAGATACCAGAGTCGCTGGAAATAAATTCTCTTTTCAAATAACGACAAAAACACTTTCGCTGACGTTACGAAGATGATACGAAATACTGCGTACGACACATGAAGTACTTTGTTCTGGAAGAATATCAGTGACTCAGTGAATATTGACTTTTTTGAATGTTTTTTCTAGCGTTGAAGTCTTCAATTCAATCATTTCATTCAATAATTTTATATTGAAACGTTTGATTTGTTTTGACTTTATTTCATGAAATAATATTGTTTCTTTAATTATTACATTTAATTATCAGAGTGTTTTCAAAATAAATTACTTTTTTTTTTACACGTAGTTTGATTTTCTGATTCCAATCATTCAAAAATATGTTTTCTAAATGTTTCACTTAACTTGTCGTCTTTTAAAGTCAATATAAAACAGTAATAATAACAAAGACACCAGAGGTACTACATACATACTACATACTACATACTACATACTACATACTACATACTACATACATACTCGATCAAACTGTCACACGATTGTTGGACAAAAACACTTTTGAATTCAAGTCAAGATAAAAAAAGATTGAACAACAAAGTTCAAAGTTTTATCATTTGAATGATTCAATATTGTGACGACAATGATGTACTTTGACGATGATATACTTTGATGATGATATACTTTGACGATGATGTACTTTGACGATGATATACTTTGATGATGATATACTTTGACGATGATGTACTTTGACGATGATATACTTTGATGATGATATACTTTGACGATGATATACTTTGATGATGATATACTTTGACGATGATGTACTTTGACGATGATATACTTTGATGATGATATACTTTGATGATGATATACTTTGACGATGATATACTTTGACGATGATATACTTTGACGATGATATACTTTGACGATGATATACTTTGATGATGATATACTTTGACGATGATGTACTTTGACGATGATATACTTTGATGATGATATACTTTGACGATGATATACTTTGACGATGATATACTTTGACGATGATATACTTTGACGATGATATACTTTGATGATGATATACTTTGATGATGATGTACTTTGACGATGATATACTTTGATGATGATATACTTTGATGACGATGTACTTTGACGATGATATACTTTGACGATGATATACTTTGACGATGATATACTTTGACGATATAAATGTAATCATTTAAGTTAAAATGTTTTGTAAATAAGTTTGTGTTGATCTTCCACGGACGAATGTGCTTTAAATGTAAATGAAAACTTCTGCTCGGATTGAAACTGAATAATAATTATTGATCAATTATAATCAGTTCGTATCCTTGACTGACGACAGTTAAAGTTCAACCTTTAAACGGTGCTCGACGTTCTCTGGCCTGAGAGACCTGAGACACTTGAATCATGAGCGTCCACTCGTCTGCGATCGACTCTTCATCACTTCTTCACTTCTTTTCTTGCACTTTTATGTCTTGATTTCTTGAAGGACAAAAGAAAGTCCATCTCATTACGAGAGTGAATCTTGAAAGTGATTTATTTATTAGGTTTTTATTCTCCGAACTTCAGAGTCTCTGCCTTGAAGCTTCTTTTTCAACGGATTAGTTTGTGTTTTATTTTATTATTGGCTTCAGTTCTGACGACACAAACAATCTGATGTTTACACTGGAAATAAAATAGGAATTATTGACTATTTATCTCTTCTGCTGATGAAAGGAATATAATATCTTTATCTCTCTTAGATAGTCTCTCTCACTCTCTCTCTCTTACTCACTAACTCTCTTTCTATCTTGTTTACCCTCCAGTCTTGTCTAAGTGACTCTTTAATTTAAACTAAGTCAACAAGTGTTTTAATGTCTTTCACGACAAAACAAGAAGAAGTGAAGCTTTAACTCTGAGATGCAGACGATAGATGAGTCGGACTAATGAAGACATGCTGTTTACTTCCTACACACACACACACACACACACACACACACACACACACACACACACACACACACACACACACACGCACACGCACACGCGCACACACACACACACAGGTAAAGGATGAAGGTCTCAGCTCCGACACTTGATTTACTTCTTCTGACTCTGAGGTTCTTCTTCTCTCTCGTTCCTTCAAGACGAGAAAAGTTGTTTGTTTAGTTGTGTTTGTTAGTGTCACACCTTAGTTTGTGAGCAGATGTGACCTTGAGGCGTGACCTTCCTGCAGGGCTCTCTCGGGGTCCTCACTCTCTTCTTCTTCTTCAGACATGACTCCATCTTCTCTCTTCACTGACCTCTGTGTGGTGGAGGACGAGCTGTGTGTGGCGAGTGTTTGAAGGTGTCGTGGGGATGTTTGTTAACGTCTCCTTTGTTGTGTTTCCACGAGTCCGACGAGACCTTCAGCAGATCTTCCTCCTGACTGTGAACATCAACACACTTCAGCTGCCACTGTGACACACAAACGCACACCATGAATAATGTAGCACGACACAGGCTCCGCCCACTCGTCAACATCTATGACAATAATCTGAAAACATTTTTAGCTTTTGAAATATGGTGGATGTGATGAGCTCACACGGGCAGCAGGTGGCAGTAGTGCTGCTTTACAACACACTGTACACAACAAGCAAGTAAGTCATTTATATTAGTAAAAAGAAGGTCATTGAACAACAATACACAGTTAAAACACAGATGTAAAAACTTAAAAAAAAGTCACGACAACAAACACAACAGCAACAACACAATGAAAGAAAAAGGTCTCGAGATGTTTCTCAAACAGATCTTCAACTGATGTGAGGAACCAGATGGTAAAAGTGAATTTTAATTGAAGAGAGTAACACAAACGCGTGACATGACGACAATGAATGGAGTAATAAAATAAAAAGTACTTCATAATAGTCTTGGGAACATTGTAATTAGATCGTAAATCAGTAACGACTATTAGTTATTAGTTGAACAATCACAAATATATTGTTACTTTTCTATTCACATGCTTGTAAAACAACACATAACTTCAAATAATAATACCTGTAGGTACAAGTATTGAATCCATGTGGTTCTGATCGTTGTATTGTGTCAACAACATCACAGTATTAACACACGACAAGATTGTTTGTTTTTAGCTCCAACATCACTCACTTCATTGACCTGTTAGTGGAGCAGCTAGTTATACTAGTTAACTGACGGATTACTTCTTCAATAGACGCTGTTTCAGTTCTTTTGACCTATTTCAGGTCTTTGTTTTGTCGACCTCCGTGAGAAGGTGAAGGTCACGCAGCTCTGAAGTGAGATGGACTTCAACACAAATGTCTTCACAGTGAGAAGCTTCTGTGGAAAACAAACAACACAACAAGTGTTGGTTCCTTCAGTGTCACAGTGTTGTTGGAAAGTAACGTTACTGTCGGATTTGTTGTGTTTGTCAGTGTGTGTCATCATTTGTTGTGAACTCAGGTCATGAAGAGTGTGTTTTGTGTTGGTTGCAGCAGCTCAAGTTGTTGACACTCGTCCAGACGATTGTGTACTTGTTGCCACGGTGGCGGCTGGATTGTTGTTGTTGGTTCGTTGTTGTGTTTCTGAGCTTCTGAGGCTCTTGTTTGGAACGATGAACCTCTTTCACTTTTCTCTGCACATTTACTTCTTTCTCCACTTTTGAACGTCGTCTCACAACCTCAGGCTCGGATAATAAACGCACAACCTTTCAAAACAACGTATCAAATTAACAAAGCGTTTTAAATCTTTCCTCCCACAGTGTTAAATGGTTTTTATTAGTTATTTTCTCTCGTTCTCACCTGAGCGCCGACAGGTTTATACGATTGAATTCTTCCCACGTTAGACACTTACTATCAACGTTAGATTGAGTCATAAAGTATTACATACAATAAAACAATCCTTGAAACACTTATACATGTCAATCAAAAAATACAAACAAATCAAATGAATACTAATATTGAACATATAATCCTAATAAAAATATGTATAGTAACATAAACACAACAAATACAATTAACACTATAATAAATACTCTTAATAATAAACACTACAGAAGTATTAAAGTAGAAGAAGCGAATTATGAACAAACTTTAAAAGTATTAAATAAACAATAACTCGCATGGAAGTTAAATGATTGAAATGATTTTATCTTGTTTTTCATAAAGTCAGTTTTTATTTAAGTTCCGTACAGAGAACAAGGATTAAATGATAATAAATAATCTTGATAATAGAATCATAATTAAATAAGTACAATATAAACAATGATGAACAGAAGTACAGAAGTTACAAACACTAGTTTAAAACATTATATACGTTTTATTTTCATGATGCGTCTAATAAACAAACCTCAGCGCAATCTTGTTTTTATTTGAAACAAACGAGAAGAAAGTGAATAAAGATGGAAATCTAACGAGGAAGGAGGCGTAGAATTCATGCGAGTCGACTCGAGTCTAATTGCAAATGGAAACTTCATCAGCCTGTAAAATGTTTGCAGCTGTTATTGTTTCACGGCCTCAGGAAACTCCGGCGAACAAAGCAACGGTTTCTTCCCGAGGCTCACAAAGTTGCATATTTAGTATTGAAATGAGCTTCTACGGATGACGAGTTCATCAGATCTCCTGCAGGCCACGACTGCTTCGTCTTCAAGGTTCGAAATCACTCGTCCCTCTGGTGCAGCAGCTTTTATGTGTAAGTATTTCTTCCGAGTGTCTTCTAAATTGCAGGAGTGGTTTTATGCCGATTTAATATTCTGTTTAGATGCTCAATTAGATTTGTAATTGCTCCTGCGGCATGATTGCGTTTATATTGGCTGACTTCATTAATGCGCTGGGACCGCAGTCTCGGACAGAAGCGCAGTAAAAATGAAATTAAATCCCTCAACACGAGGATGTGTGACCCGTGGAGATGAAGTGTTTTTACGTCGAGATCGAGGCTCGTTCCTTCAGAACATCTCGTGGAGATGAAGTGTTTTTACGTCGAGATCGAGGCTCGTTCCTTCAGAACATCTCGTGGAGATGAAGTGTTTTTACGTCGAGATCGAGGCTCGTTCCTTCAGAACATCTCGTGCAGATGAAGTGTTTTTACGTCGAGATCGAGGCTCGTTCCTTCAGAACATCTCGTGGAGATGAAGTGTTTTTACGTCGAGATCGAGGCTCGTTCCTTCAGAACATCTCGTGGAGATGAAGTGTTTTTACGTCGAGATCGAGGCTCGTTCCTTCAGAACATCTCGTGGAGATGAAGTGTTTTTACGTCGAGATCGAGGCTCGTTCCTTCAGAACATCTCGTGGAGATGAAGTGTTTTTACGTCGAGATCGAGGCTCGTTCCTTCAGAACATCTCGTGGAGATGAAGTGTTTTTACGTCGAGATCGAGGCTCGTTCCTTCAGAACATCTCGTCGAGATGAAGTGTTTTTACGTCGAGATCGAGGCTCGTTCCTTCAGAACATCTCGTGGAGATGAAGTGTTTTTACGTCGAGATCGAGGCTCGTTCCTTCAGAACATCTCGTGGAGATGAAGTGTTTTTACGTCGAGATCGAGGCTCGTTCCTTCAGAACATCTCGTGGAGATGAAGTGTTTTTACGTCGAGATGGAGGCTCGTTCCTTCAGAACATCTCGTGGAGATGAAGTGTTTTTACGTCGAGATGGAAGCTCGTTCCTTCAGAACATCTCGTGGAGATGAAGTGTTTTTACGTCGAGATGGAGGCTCGTTCCTTCAGAACATCTCGTGGAGATGAAGTGTTTTTACGTCGAGATGGAAGCTCGTTCCTTCAGAACATCTCGTGGAGATGAAGTGTTTTTACGTCGAGATGGAGGCTCGTTCCTTCAGAACATCTCGTGGAGATGAAGTGTTTTTACGTCGAGATCGAGGCTCGTTCCTTCAGAACATCTCGTGGAGATGAAGTGTTTTTACGTCGAGATGGAGGCTAGTTCCTTCAGAACATCTCGTGGAGATGAAGTGTTTTTACGTCGAGATGGAGGCTCGTTCCTTCAGAACATCTCGTGGAGATGAAGTGTTTTTACGTCGAGATCGAGGCTAGTTCCTTCAGAACATCTCGTGGAGATGAAGTGTTTTTACGTCGAGATGGAGGCTCGTTCCTTCAGAACATCTCGTGGAGATGAAGTGTTTTTACGTCGAGATGGAGGCTCGTTCCTTCAGAACATCTCGTGGAGATGAAGTGTTTTTACGTCGAGATCGAGGCTCGTTCCTTCAGAACATCTCGTGCAGATGAAGTGTTTTTACGTCGAGATCGAGGCTCGTTCCTTCAGAACATCTCGTGCAGATGAAGTGTTTTTACGTCGAGATCGAGGCTCGTTCCTTCAGAACATCTCGTGGAGATGAAGTGTTTTTACGTCGAGATCGAGGCTCGTTCCTTCAGAACATCTCGTGGAGATGAAGTGTTTTTACGTCGAGATGGAGGCTCGTTCCTTCAGAACATCTCGTGGAGATGAAGTGTTTTTACGTCGAGATGGAGGCTCGTTCCTTCAGAACATCTCGTGGAGATGAAGTGTTTTTACGTCGAGATGGAGGCTCGTTCCTTCAGAACATCTCGTGGAGATGAAGTGTTTTTACGTCGAGATCGAGGCTCGTTCCTTCAGAACATCTCGTGGAGATGAAGTGTTTTTACGTCGAGATGGAGGCTCGTTCCTTCAGAACATCTCGTGGAGATGAAGTGTTTTTACGTCGAGATGGATGCTCGTTCCTTCAGAACATCTCGTGGAGATGAAGTGTTTTTACGTCGAGATGGAGGCTCGTTCCTTCAGAACATCTCGTGGAGATGAAGTGTTTTTACGTCGAGATCGAGGCTCGTTCCTTCAGAACATCTCGTGGAGATGAAGTGTTTTTACGTCGAGATGGAGGCTCGTTCCTTCAGAACATCTCGTGCAGATGAAGTGTTTTTACGTCGAGATGGAGGCTCGTTCCTTCAGAACATCTCGTGCAGATGAAGTGTTTTTACGTCGAGATCGAGGCTCGTTCCTTCAGAACATCTCGTCGAGATGAAGTGTTTTTACGTCGAGATCGAGGCTCGTTCCTTCAGAACATCTCGTGCAGATGAAGTGTTTTTACGTCGAGATCGAGGCTCGTTCCTTCAGAACATCTCGTGGAGATGAAGTGTTTTTACGTCGAGAATCGAGGCTCGTTCCTTCAGAACATCTCGTGCAGATGAAGTGTTTTTACGTCGAGAATCGAGGCTCGTTCCTTCAGAACATCTCGTGGAGATGAAGTGTTTTTACGTCGAGAATCGAGGCTCGTTCCTTCAGAACATCTCGTGGAGATGAAGTGTTTTTACGTCGAGATCGAGGCTCGTTCCTTCAGAACATCTCGTGGAGATGAAGTGTTTTTACGTCGAGATCGAGGCTCGTTCCTTCAGAACATCTCGTGGAGATGAAGTGTTTTTACGTCGAGATCGAGGCTCGTTCCTTCAGAACATCTCGTGGAGATGAAGTGTTTTTACGTCGAGATCGAGGCTCGTTCCTTCAGAACATCTCGTGGAGATGAAGTGTTTTTACGTCGAGATCGAGGCTCGTTCCTTCAGAACATCTCGTGGAGATGAAGTGTTTTTACGTCGAGATCGAGGCTCGTTCCTTCAGAACATCTCGTGGAGATGAAGTGTTTTTACGTCGAGATCGAGGCTCGTTCCTTCAGAACATCTCGTGCAGATGAAGTGTTTTTACGTCGAGATCGAGGCTCGTTCCTTCAGAACATCTCGTGGAGATGAAGTGTTTTTACGTCGAGATCGAGGCTCGTTCCTTCAGAACATCTCGTGGAGATGAAGTGTTTTTACGTCGAGATCGAGGCTCGTTCCTTCAGAACATCTCGTGGAGATGAAGTGTTTTTACGTCGAGATGGAGGCTCGTTCCTTCAGAACATCTCGTGGAGATGAAGTGTTTTTACGTCGAGATCGAGGCTCGTTCCTTCAGAACATCTCGTGGAGATGAAGTGTTTTTACGTCGAGATCGAGGCTCGTTCCTTCAGAACATCTCGTGGAGATGAAGTGTTTTTACGTCGAGATGGAGGCTCGTTCCTTCAGAACATCTCGTGGAGATGAAGTGTTTTTACGTCGAGATCGAGGCTCGTTCCTTCAGAACATCTCGTGGAGATGAAGTGTTTTTACGTCGAGATGGAGGCTCGTTCCTTCAGAACATTTCGTGGAGATGAAGTGTTTTTACGTCGAGATGGAGGCTCGTTCCTTCAGAACATCTCGTGGAGATGAAGTGTTTTTACGTCGAGATCGAGGCTCGTTCCTTCAGAACATCTCGTGGAGATGAAGTGTTTTTACGTCGAGATGGAGGCTCGTTCCTTCAGAACATCTCGTGGAGATGAAGTGTTTTTACGTCGAGATCGAGGCTCGTTCCTTCAGAACATCTCGTGGAGATGAAGTGTTTTTACGTCGAGATGGAGGCTCGTTCCTTCAGAACATCTCGTGGAGATGAAGTGTTTTTACGTCGAGATCGAGGCTCGTTCCTTCAGAACATCTCGTGGAGATGAAGTGTTTTTACGTCGAGATCGAGGCTCGTTCCTTCAGAACATCTCGTCGAGATGAAGTGTTTTTACGTCGAGATCGAGGCTCGTTCCTTCAGAACATCTCGTGGAGATGAAGTGTTTTTACGTCGAGATCGAGGCTCGTTCCTTCAGAACATCTCGTGGAGATGAAGTGTTTTTACGTCGAGATCGAGGCTCGTTCCTTCAGAACATCTCGTGGAGATGAAGTGTTTTTACGTCGAGATGGAGGCTCGTTCCTTCAGAACATCTCGTGGAGATGAAGTGTTTTTACGTCGAGATGGAAGCTCGTTCCTTCAGAACATCTCGTGGAGATGAAGTGTTTTTACGTCGAGATGGAGGCTCGTTCCTTCAGAACATCTCGTGGAGATGAAGTGTTTTTACGTCGAGATGGAAGCTCGTTCCTTCAGAACATCTCGTGGAGATGAAGTGTTTTTACGTCGAGATGGAGGCTCGTTCCTTCAGAACATCTCGTGGAGATGAAGTGTTTTTACGTCGAGATGGAGGCTAGTTCCTTCAGAACATCTCGTGGAGATGAAGTGTTTTTACGTCGAGATCGAGGCTCGTTCCTTCAGAACATCTCGTGGAGATGAAGTGTTTTTACGTCGAGATCGAGGCTAGTTCCTTCAGAACATCTCGTGGAGATGAAGTGTTTTTACGTCGAGATCGAGGCTCGTTCCTTCAGAACATCTCGTGGAGATGAAGTGTTTTTACGTCGAGATGGAGGCTCGTTCCTTCAGAACATCTCGTGGAGATGAAGTGTTTTTACGTCGAGATCGAGGCTCGTTCCTTCAGAACATCTCGTGGAGATGAAGTGTTTTTACGTCGAGATGGAGGCTCGTTCCTTCAGAACATCTCGTGGAGATGAAGTGTTTTTACGTCGAGATCGAGGCTCGTTCCTTCAGAACATCTCGTGGAGATGAAGTGTTTTTACGTCGAGATCGAGGCTCGTTCCTTCAGAACATCTCGTGGAGATGAAGTGTTTTTACGTCGAGATGGAGGCTCGTTCCTTCAGAACATCTCGTGGAGATGAAGTGTTTTTACGTCGAGATCGAGGCTCGTTCCTTCAGAACATCTCGTGGAGATGAAGTGTTTTTACGTCGAGATCGAGGCTCGTTCCTTCAGAACATCTCGTGGAGATGAAGTGTTTTTACGTCGAGATGGAGGCTCGTTCCTTCAGAACATCTCGTGCAGATGAAGTGTTTTTACGTCGAGATGGAGGCTCGTTCCTTCAGAACATCTCGTGGAGATGAAGTGTTTTTACGTCGAGATCGAGGCTCGTTCCTTCAGAACATCTCGTGCAGATGAAGTGTTTTTACGTCGAGATCGAGGCTCGTTCCTTCAGAACATCTCGTGCAGATGAAGTGTTTTTACGTCGAGATCGAGGCTCGTTCCTTCAGAACATCTCGTGGAGATGAAGTGTTTTTACGTCGAGATCGAGGCTCGTTCCTTCAGAACATCTCGTGCAGATGAAGTGTTTTTACGTCGAGATCGAGGCTCGTTCCTTCAGAACATCTCGTGGAGATGAAGTGTTTTTACGTCGAGATCGAGGCTCGTTCCTTCAGAACATCTCGTGGAGATGAAGTGTTTTTACGTCGAGATCGAGGCTCGTTCCTTCAGAACATCTCGTGGAGATGAAGTGTTTTTACGTCGAGATCGAGGCTCGTTCCTTCAGAACATCTCGTGGAGATGAAGTGTTTTTACGTCGAGATGGAGGCTCGTTCCTTCAGAACATCTCGTGGAGATGAAGTGTTTTTACGTCGAGATCGAGGCTCGTTCCTTCAGAACATCTCGTGGAGATGAAGTGTTTTTACGTCGAGATCGAGGCTCGTTCCTTCAGAACATCTCGTGCAGATGAAGTGTTTTTACGTCGAGATGGAGGCTCGTTCCTTCAGAACATCTCGTGCAGATGAAGTGTTTTTACGTCGAGATCGAGGCTCGTTCCTTCAGAACATCTCGTCGAGATGAAGTGTTTTTACGTCGAGATCGAGGCTCGTTCCTTCAGAACATCTCGTGCAGATGAAGTGTTTTTACGTCGAGATCGAGGCTCGTTCCTTCAGAACATCTCGTGGAGATGAAGTGTTTTTACGTCGAGATGGAAGCTCGTTCCTTCAGAACATCTCGTGGAGATGAAGTGTTTTTACGTCGAGATGGAGGCTCGTTCCTTCAGAACATCTCGTGGAGATGAAGTGTTTTTACGTCGAGATCGAGGCTCGTTCCTTCAGAACATCTCGTGCAGATGAAGTGTTTTTACGTCGAGATCGAGGCTCGTTCCTTCAGAACATCTCGTGGAGATGAAGTGTTTTTACGTCGAGATGGAGGCTCGTTCCTTCAGAACATCTCGTGGAGATGAAGTGTTTTTACGTCGAGAATCGAGGCTCGTTCCTTCAGAACATCTCGTGCAGATGAAGTGTTTTTACGTCGAGAATCGAGGCTCGTTCCTTCAGAACATCTCGTGGAGATGAAGTGTTTTTACGTCGAGAATCGAGGCTCGTTCCTTCAGAACATCTCGTGGAGATGAAGTGTTTTTACGTCGAGATCGAGGCTCGTTCCTTCAGAACATCTCGTGCAGATGAAGTGTTTTTACGTCGAGATCGAGGCTCGTTCCTTCAGAACATCTCGTGGAGATGAAGTGTTTTTACGTCGAGATCGAGGCTCGTTCCTTCAGAACATCTCGTGGAGATGAAGTGTTTTTACGTCGAGATCGATGCTCGTTCCTTCAGAACATCTCGTGGAGATGAAGTGTTTTTACGTCGAGATGGAGGCTCGTTCCTTCAGAACATCTCGTGGAGATGAAGTGTTTTTACGTCGAGATGGAGGCTCGTTCCTTCAGAACATC
>NC_141818.1:55129829-55144829 GCF_982586985.1 Callionymus lyra
TCACTGATGATGCTGCTCTTTAGGGTCCAGTATTTATAGTGAGGTCACTGATGATGCTGCTCTTTAGGGTCCAGTATTTATAGTGAGGTCACTGATGATGCTGCTCTTTAGGGTCCAGTATTTATAGTGAGGTCACTGATGACGCTGCTCTTTAGGGTCCAGTATTTATAGTGAGGTCACTGATGATGCTGCTCTTTAGGGTCCAGTATTTATAGTGAGGTCACTGATGACGCTGCTCTTTAGGGTCCAGTATTTATAGTGAGGTCACTGATGACGCTGCTCTTTAGGGTCCAGTATTTATAGTGAGGTCACTGATGATGCTGCTCTTTAGGGTCCAGTATTTATAGTGAGGTCACTGATGATGCTGCTCTTTAGGGTCCAGTATTTATAGTGAGGTCACTGATGATGCTGCTCTTTAGGGTCCAGTATTTATAGTGAGGTCACTGATGACGCTGCTCTTTAGGGTCCAGTATTTATAGTGAGGTCACTGATGATGCTGCTCTTTAGGGTCCAGTATTTATAGTGAGGTCACTGATGACGCTGCTCTTTAGGGTCCAGTATTTATAGTGAGGTCACTGATGATGCTGCTCTTTAGGGTCCAGTATTTATAGTGAGGTCACTGATGATGCTGCTCTTTAGGGTCCAGTATTTATAGTGAGGTCACTGATGATGCTGCTCTTTAGGGTCCAGTATTTATAGTGAGGTCACTGATGACGCTGCTCTTTAGGGTCCAGTATTTATAGTGAGGTCACTGATGACGCTGCTCTTTAGGGTCCAGTATTTATAGTGAGGTCACTGATGACGCTGCTCTTTAGGGTTCAGTATTTATAGTGAGGTCACTGATGACGCTGCTCTTTAGGGTCCAGTATTTATAGTGAGGTCACTGATGATGCTGCTCTTTAGGGTCCAGTATTTATAGTGAGGTCACTGATGATGCTGCTCTTTAGGGTTCAGTATTTATAGTGAGGTCACTGATGACGCTGCTCTTTAGGGTCCAGTATTTATAGTGAGGTCACTGATGATGCTGCTCTTTAGGGTCCAGTATTTATAGTGAGGTCACTGATGATGCTGCTCTTTAGGGTCCAGTATTTATAGTGAGGTCACTGATGATGCTGCTCTTTAGGGTCCAGTATTTATAGTGAGGTCACTGATGATGCTGCTCTTTAGGGTCCAGTATTTATAGTGAGGTCACTGATGACGCTGCTCTTTAGGGTTCAGTATTTATAGTGAGGTCACTGATGACGCTGCTCTTTAGGGTCCAGTATTTATAGTGAGGTCACTGATGATGCTGCTCTTTAGGGTCCAGTATTTATAGTGAGGTCACTGATGATGCTGCTCTTTAGGGTTCAGTATTTATAGTGAGGTCACTGATGACGCTGCTCTTTAGGGTCCAGTATTTATAGTGAGGTCACTGATGATGCTGCTCTTTAGGGTCCAGTATTTATAGTGAGGTCACTGATGATGCTGCTCTTTAGGGTCCAGTATTTATAGTGAGGTCACTGATGATGCTGCTCTTTAGGGTCCAGTATTTATAGTGAGGTCACTGATGATGCTGCTCTTTAGGGTCCAGTATTTATAGTGAGGTCACTGATGATGCTGCTCTTTAGGGTCCAGTATTTATAGTGAGGTCACACCGGGACTTTTAAATGTGTCGGATACTTTTAACTACAAAATTTTAATTTAATTTAATCAGAATACACACACACAGTGGTGTGTATATATATTTATATACAGTGAGGCAAAAAAGTATTTATTCAGCCACCGATTGTTCAAGTTCTTAAAATGATGAGAGTCTGTAACTTTCATCACAGGTTCACTTCAACTGAGAGACAAGAATCCACATGGTAGGATTTTTAAATAATTTATTTGTAAATGATGGTGTAAAATAAGTATTTGGTCAATAACAAGGAAGATCTCTGGCTCTCACAGACCTGTCACTTCTTCTTTAAGAAGCTCTTCTGTCCTCCACTCCTTACCTGTATTAATGGCACCTGTTTGAAGTGGTTACCTGTATCAAAGACACCTGTCCACAGCCTCTAACAGTCACACTCCAAACCCCACTATGACCAAAGAGCTGTGGAAGGACAGGAAAAGAAGTGTAGACCTGGACCAGACTGGGAAGAGTGAGTCTACAGGCCAGCAGCTCTGTGAGGAAAAATCAACTGTGGGAGCAATTATCAGAAAATGACAGACAAGACCACTGATCATCTCCCTCGATCTGGGGCTCCACGCAAGATCTCATCCCGTGGGGTCAAAATGATCATGAGAACCGTGAGCAAAAATGCCAGAACCCCACGGGGGGACCTGGTGAAGGACCTGCAGAGAGCTGGGACCAAAGTAACGAAGGTTAGCATCAGTAACTACAACGACAGGGAATCAAATCCTGCAGACGTGTCCTCCTGCTGAAGCCAGTGCATGTCCAGCTCTGAAGCCAGAGGACACATGGATGATACAGCAGAGCATTGGGAGAAGGTCATGTGGTCAGATGAAACCAAAGTAGAACTTGTTGGTATAAACTCAACTGGTGGTGTTTGGAGGATGAAGATACTGAGTTGCATCCCAACAACACCAGACCTACTGTGAAGCATGGGGTGGAAACATCATGCTTTGGGGCTGTTTTCCTGCTCAGGGGACAAGACGACTGATCCGTGTTCAGATAAGAATGAATGGATCGTGAGATTTTGAGCCAAAACCTCCTTCCATCAGTGAGAGCTTTGAAGATGAAACGAGGGTCTTCCAGCAGGACAATGATCCCAAACACATCGCCCGGGCAACGAAGGAGTGGCTCCGGAAGAAGCATTTGAAAGTCCTGGAGTGGCCTAGCCAGTCTCCAGACCTCAACCCCATAGTAAATCTGTGGAGGGAGTTGAAAGTCCGTGTTGCTCGGCGACAAAACATCTCTGCTCTGGAGAAGATCTGCATGGAGGAATGAACCAAAATACCAGCTCCTGTGTGCAAACCTGGTAAAGACCTCTAGTATCGTTTGACCTGTTATTGCCAACAAAGGTTATATTACAAAGTATTGAGTTGAATTTTTGTTATTGACCAAATTATTATTATTATTTTACACCATCATTTACAAATAAATTATTTAAAAATCCTACCATGTGGATTCCTGTCTCTCAGTTGAAGTGAACCTGTGATGAAAGTTACAGACTCTCATCATTTTAAGAACTTGAACAATCGGTGGCTGAATAAATACTTTTTTGTCCCACTGTATATATATATATATATATATATATATATATTTATATATCCTCATTGACGCGCCGTCGTCTCAAACGTTCTAAGCGTCTTTGATCTCAAACGTTCTGCTTCATATTTAGTTCTGCTTCGACTCCTCAGACTCACTGCAGCTCTTTTCCATTGTGTTGCCAAACCGTGTTCACAGACTCACAACCAAAAAAAACCCTAAAAGCCGTTTATCCGTGTAAATTGGCGGGAAATTGATGGACCGGCGCCAAAATGGTGTGTTTGCCAAATCACGTGAAAACCCCCCGGTTCTCAGAGGTTCTCGGGGTCGCGAGGTCGTTCTTGACGTGCGGCCATGTTGGATTGGCGAGTGATGACCCCACGAGCGCGATGACCCCACGAGTGATGACCCCACGAGAGTGATGACCCCACGAGTGATGACCCCACGAGTGATGACCCCACGAGAGTGATGACCCCACGAGTGATGACCCCACGAGAGTGATGACCCCACGGGAGCGATGACCCCACGAGAGTGATGACCCCACGAGTGATGACCCCACGAGAGTGATGACCCCACGAGAGTGATGACCCCACGAGAGTGATGACCCCACGAGTGATGACCCCACGAGAGTGATGACCCCACGAGCTCAGTGTTTGGAGCAGCAACACTAATATGACGGAATGATGCAGGAATGGAAGCAAAAGCTCCACGGAGGTCTCTGAGCTAATTTCCTCTCTTCCTCTCTTTCACGTCTTCCTCAATAAATCACTCACTTCTCCTCCTGCTCACTCAGCCTCGACTCGGACTCGCTGCCGGCGTCGCTTCATTTTTCACATCCTTTAATCCGACACTTCCACCCGTTTCCCAAAAGCACTTTGAGTCAGCGGGAGAAGCTTTTAGCCGCTGATTACTCCACGTCTTCTGCAGGTCGTTCCACTTCCTGTTGTTCATTTTGCGTCTGTGACCGGATCCAACTCTTGCTTCGTGTCACGACGATCATCTCGACTCTGAGGCGGAACCGTTCGGATCGTGTTCAACTATTGACTTTCTAGACAGTTTCTTAGAATAACTTATTCATCTATTATTATCTGTTCATCCAGACTTGCTTCTTCTGTCCATGTGTGTTCATGAAGGTCCATCTCCTCAGAGACCTCCTGAGAGGGTCACCTGTGGTGGGTCACCTGCAGCTAGAGGGCGCCGCTCGTGTCCCACTTTGAAACGTCTCTTTGACAAAGTGAAACGTGTCCCTCAGCAGGACGTCCGTCCAGATGATGGAGGTGAAGATGCTTCACTGACTCTGGTGTCCTGCAGCAGAATGTTGCTGGAAGGACGAGATGTTCCTCAACCTGCTGCTCATCTCAGATCTAAATACAGAATATATCATCAAAGTGTGGTTTTGATGTCCAGCAGTATCGTCACGATCATCACTTCAAACATATACTCTGTTGAACCTTTATAGTGTTTAATATTGATAGAGTGATGTATTGATCTGAGCATCAGAGATTCAACCAATCAAACTGATTTTTATTTTTAAATCCCTGTTATTTCATGGATTCTGTCCACGGATGAACATATTTACTTGTTACATATCACAACAATACTACACATATATACTTGTTACTACACTATCACAACACCAGAGTCAAGTACTGGACAATACTACACATATATACTTGTTACTACACTATCACACCAGAGTCAAGTACTGGACAATACTACACATATATACTTGTTTCTACACTATCACAACACCAGAGTCAAGTACTGGACAATACTACACATATATACTTGTTACTACACTATCACAACACCAGAGTCAAGTACTGGACAATACTACACATATATACTTGTTACTACACTATTACAACACCAGAGTCAAGTACTGGACAATACTACACATATATACTTGTTACTACACTATCACAACACCAGAGTCAAGTACTGGACAATACTACACATATATACTTGTTACTACACTATCACAACACCAGAGTCAAGTACTGGACAATACTACACATATATACTTGTTACTACACTATCACAACACCAGAGTCAAGTACTGGACAATACTACACATATATACTTGTTACTACACTATCACAACACCAGAGTCAAGTACTGGACAATACTACACATATATACTTGTTACTACACTATCACAACACCAGAGTCAAGTACTGGACAATACTACACATATATACTTGTTACTACACCATCACTATATATCACTGTATATCCTTGTATGGTGATGCGTATCAACACACTCTGGAATATACTCCCTCGTGTAGTATTTACTGCGTCCTCTGCACCTGAACATTTCTGTTATGATTCATGATGTTGTTGTTACTCAACGTTGTAAACATGTTTCGTCTCAAGAGCTTTAAATGAGTTCCAACCTCACTTGTGTCAGAAGTGTTGTCGTGTCATCACTGATCCGAACACACACCAAACATCTTCACAGGGACGTGTGTGTGTGACTCGAGTTGTGCGTCTGCAGCTACACATGAGTAGGAGTGAGTCGGGAGATATTGTCAGGTCCTGTTTAAAACGTTTTAAACACAGAGTTTCTTCCGTCGCTCCAACACGACGTCACTTCCGTCCGGGTCTTAGACTTCATGTCGTGGAGAAAGATGATCAATCAGAGTCACGGTCGTTTATTCGTCGCTTCAAGTCAAACAAAATACAAGCTTTACGATCGACGGGACGCACTTTGTACCGGCGACTGAACAGGTCAATAGTTCGGGAGAAAAGGTCCCGATCTGTAGAAACATCGCTATATTTAAGGCAAAGCTCCGGTCGGGGAGGTCGTCTCTTTCCGGCCAAATGGTTCTTTCAAGTTCCCTGTGTCCCGATCCCCGCAGAGAGACATCCTGATTTGTTTTCTTGTAATCTAATCATTCAAATGTTTCTCGGGCGAGGGTTTCCGTCTTTATCCCCCCTTTCCCGGGTGTGTCTTGCTTCGTTCTTCGATCTATGATTTAAAGTGTGATTTGCAGATAAACAGATGTTTTAAATAACTGGTGTCGTATCTAATTCTGATCCAAGCTTGTCTCGAACCAGTGGATCAGTCTGGAGTGGATGTTGATGTGAATGTTTGTCAAACGTTTAAGCTCTTAGATCAAGTGAGTAAGTTATACTTTATATTTTGATTATCTTTTAGTATAATTTAAGTATGTCGTAAACGTAGAGAATCATTTTAATCTAACATGTTGGACGAAAGAGTTGAACATGTTGATCCTCAAACTGTTGGATCTGAATGACGGTGGAGCTGCTGGAAAACACTTAAAATATCTTCTAGTACAACTATCATGTACTTTTGAGTCACTTCTGTGGTCGGTGTTCGACACAAAGACTGAAGAACCAGGAGAAGACGAGTCGAACACCTGTTGGATCTTATTTAATAAAAACATGTCTTTCTTTACAAATCAAATACCGTATGTTCAGGACTATAAGTGTCTCCGGAGCACGAGTCGCTCCAGACATAAATGCATAATAAAGAAGTAAAAACATATATAAGTCGCATTTTGGGGGAAATTGATTTGATAAAATCCAAGAACAGACATGTGATCTTGAAAGATTAAAATAAAACTAGAGGCAACAACAGAATAATGTTACGTTACATGAAGTGAGAACCTGGTATGTTAACATAACATATGAAGAGTTATTCAGAGAACTATAGCATCAATAACTAACTAGTTTACCAAACCATCCGTGTAACTCCAAATAACTCTTCATCCTCGTGTCACTTTTAAACAACTAACTAACTCCGGAGGTAGAAGATGCTTCCTCTTCTACGTGGAAATGATCACAGGCCTAGAGCGCCCTCTGGTGGTTTAGTGTGAGAATAACATGTGAAATGATATAATAATGTGGTAATAATTTCACACATAAGTCGCTCCAGAGTATAAGTCGCGGACAAACTATGAAAAATACTGTGACTTATAGTCCAGAAAATACGGTAGTAAAAATCAATGTTTACACAGCAGAGCGACACGATCCTCCGTCAGGTTCATCCATGTAACGGTTCATCCATGAAAAGTCAAATATTCTTTCTCCACTGGAATCATTTATTTCTGGTCCCCGTCCCTCGGTGTCTCCGGACCACCTTGAGAGCCGCGATTGTTTAAACGACCTTTCCAGGGACCTCAGGGAGCTCATGATTGGGCAGGAAAACATAGCAGTGAAGGTCAGCCTTAGTTTGTTCGCTCTGGTATTCTGGGCTCGTTCTACAGGTGCATTTATTATGCGTCTATTACACATGAAGCCCCCGAAGAGTCTCCCTGACATGTGAAGATCTCAAGACGACCTCCAGAGCATCTGTGATAGTCCACAGTTAATGAGGCGTCACGTGTCGGCTGTCACTCAGCGTCACACTTCATGTAGCAACAAAGTTAGGGTTCCTGCTAATGACTGGGGTCCCTGGATGATGATTGTCCAGTTCGTGGGTAATGATGAAGATAATTGGTCTCCTCGTCTGCAGCTGATTACGCCGAGAACGATGGTCTCCGTTCAGAATCATTCGAGTCGACAGATTTCTCTCCCTTCGGATCAGAGTGTGAGTGAATACTGTGAGAACAAATGTACGTCAGTAATATTCAACATATATTTTCTCATGAAACTTCTTGACTGAGGAACTTCTGTTCACTCGACCCGGATGTCGCACGGAAACGGATTGGAAGCAAATTGCCAAAGTAATGACGGCGGTTCGAGTGCAGCCAGTTGGTCTCTCTCACGAGGTCTCTGCTAATACTGCATCAGCAGATGTTTGGAGGAAGAGATTCTCTTTTAAACCATCTTTTCTTACATGTTCTCCTCCTGCGCTCGTCTCAGGATCATTTGAGTTTTTATGTGTGTCTTTAATTCTACTCTTGTGTGAAGGATGTCGTGACACCTGTCAGTCAAACGTTGCTATAAAAATGATTATCAAGCCCTAAAACCACGGCTCGGCCCATGATCTTAACCGTCAGGTTCTTGTTCAAGTAAGTAAGGGTGTTGAAAAGTATTAATACTAATGACTTACTTACTTGAATAATTTATATTTGTAGAGCTTTTCCAGACCAGGGTCACAAACAATACTCAGTAAAATATAAACTTTAAAAGATCAACATAAGACAAACACAAGAGTCTCAGAGAATCAAGGAAAAGCTGAAAGTGTCTTGAGATGTTTCTTGAAGGAGTCAGTAGATCATCAAACACAGATGTTTCTTGAAGGAGTCAGTAGATCATCAAACACAGATGGTTCTTGAAGGAGTCAGTAGATCATCAAACACACATGTTTCTTGAAGGAGTCAGTAGATCATCAAACACAGATGTTTCTTGAAGGAGTCAGTAGATCATCAAACACAGATGGTTCTTGAAGGAGTCAGTAGATCATCAAACACACATGTTTCTTGAAGGAGTCAGTAGATCATCAAACACAGATGTTTCTTGAAGGAGTCAGTAGATCATCAAACACAGATGTTTCTTGAAGGAGTCAGTAGATCATCAAACACAGATGTTTCTTGAAGGAGTCAGTAGATCATCAAACACAGATGTTTCTTGAAGGAGTCAGTAGATCATCAAACACACATGTTTCTTGAAGGAGTCAGTAGATCATCAAACACAGATGTTTCTTGAAGGAGTCAGTAGATCATCAAACACAGATGTTTCTTGAAGGAGTCAGTAGATCATCAAACACAGATGTTTCTTGAAGGAGTCAGTAGATCATCAAACACAGATGTTTCTTGAAGGAGTCAGTAGATCATCAAACACAGATGTTTCTTGAAGGAGTCAGTAGATCATCAAACACAGATGTTTCTTGAAGGAGTCAGTAGATCATCAAACACAGATGTTTCTTGAAGGAGTCAGTAGATCATCAAACACAGATGTTTCTTGAAGGAGTCAGTAGATCATCAAACACACATGTTTCTTGAAGGAGTCAGTAGATCATCAAACACAGATGTTTCTTGAAGGAGTCAGTAGATCATCAAACACAGATGTTTCTTGAAGGAGTCAGTAGATCATCAAACACAGATGTTTCTTGAAGGAGTCAGTAGATCATCAAACACAGATGTTTCTTGAAGGAGTCAGTAGATCATCAAACACACATGTTTCTTGAAGGAGTCAGTAGATCATCAAACACAGATGTTTCTTGAAGGAGTCAGTAGATCATCAAACACACATGTTTCTTAAAGGAGTCAGTAGATCATCAAACACACATGTTTCTTGAAGGAGTCAGTAGATCATCAAACACACATGTTTCTTGAAGGAGTCAGTAGATCATCAAACACAGATGTTTCTTGAAGGAGTCAGTAGATCATCAAACACAGATGTTTCTTGAAGGAGTCAGTAGATCATCAAACACAGATGTTTCTTGAAGGAGTCAGTAGATCATCAAACACAGATGTTTCTTGAAGGAGTCAGTAGATCATCAAACACAGATGTTTCTTGAAGGAGTCAGTAGATCATCAAACACAGATGTTTCTTGAAGGAGTCAGTAGATCATCAAACACAGATGTTTCTTGAAGGAGTCAGTAGATCATCAAACACAGATGTTTCTTGAAGGAGTCAGTAGATCATCAAACACACATGTTTCTTGAAGGAGTCAGTAGATCATCAAACACAGATGTTTCTTGAAGGAGTCAGTAGATCATCAAACACAGATGTTTCTTGAAGGAGTCAGTAGATCATCAAACACACATGTTTCTTGAAGGAGTCAGTAGATCATCAAACACACATGTTTCTTGAAGGAGTCAGTAGATCATCAAACACAGATGTTTCTTGAAGGAGTCAGTAGATCATCAAACACACATGTTTCTTGAAGGAGTCAGTAGATCATCAAACACAGAGATGGTTCCAAAGCTTAGGAGCAACAGTCTGGAAGGATTTCTCTCCTCTGGTCTAGAAGTTCAGGAACCATCAGTAGATTCTGATCCACAGACCTCAGAGCCCGAGCTGGGGTGTAAGTCTGGATCAGATCATGAAGGTCTGACCATGAATAGATCTGAAAGTAAGAACCAGAATTTTAAAGTTGATCCTGAAAGAAACTGATGAAGAGTTTGAAGGATAAATGTGAGTTCTTCTACTAGAGCCTGCATGTTATTACGACTTTGAAACGACCAGAACACGTTTCTTTGAACTGGTACAGCAACTACTCAGCACTGGATCTGAGGACATCTGGTCAGAAAGTCAAAGACAATTGATTTGAAGATATTTGAGTTCATGTCTGACTCACAACTCATTCTCAACTCACTCCAGGATCTTGCAGGAGACAATTTATTTTCTTTAAAGAAAAAGAATACAAAAGTATATCGATAAAGTGTTGTGTAAAAGAAAATGTTGATATTGTGTGCAGTAATCTATATTTAGTAACACACTGATAACAACACACACTTTGAAGCTGAAACAAAGATGGTTTCTTCTCTGTGAAGCTGCATCTGATCTGGAGCGTCGATGGATCTCAGGACCTCTGAGCAGAACCTCTGAGCAGAACCACTGAGCAGAACAATCCGATACACAGTTGTAGTCGAGCATCGACACGGACCTGCCAGCCCGGTCCAGGTCTGTGGTCCAGTTCCCCCTTAAGACCCATTTTTCCTCATTAACTCCATCAAAGTGATCTGTAAGTAAAACCACTAATGTGTTCACAGTCAATTCCTGCTGCACATAGTTATCTTGTTCTCGAGTGAAGGGTTGAACTTTCTTCTGTGGAGTCAGGAGTGTTTACCATGTTACTGTGTTGGGAAGTATTTGACTCTATTATGAAGTATTTGACTCTATTGTGAAGTATTTGACTCTATTATGAAGTATTTGACTCTATTATGAAGTATTTGACTCTATTGTGAAGTATTTGACTCTATTATGAAGTATTTGACTCTATTGTGAAGTATTTGACTCTATTGTGAAGTATTTGACTCTATTATGAAGTATTTGACTCTATTATGAAGTATTTGACTCTATTGTGAAGTATTTGACTCTATTGTCATTTGGTTCCAATGTTCTTTTTTTATTATTGTTTTATTTTTTTACATAATTATTTCGGATCCTGTCCTTTGATATGTAATTTCTATATATGTACAGTATATATATATATATATAATAATAATAATAATCTCTATTTATATAGCGCCTTTCTAGACCAGGGTCACAAAGCGCTTTGACAGCCATTCACACATACTGATGGGATATATATATATATATATATATGTAATATATCTCTCTATATATATATTCTATATCTATATATATATCTATAATATATATAGATATGTATATTATATATATATATATATATAATATATATATGACATATATGCTGATGAAAAACGGGGAAATGTCTGACTTTTATAAAGTGATCAACATTATAAACTATCTTAAGATGGAATTGTTGCGACTCTCATAAAGTAATGTATGTAATACTGCGTAAGTAACACAAATAAAAGTGCAGTTCGACATATTCTGCCTTTTAAATGATTAGAGAGACTTTACTGGAGTGATCTTCAGCTGCTGACGAGCTACGAAGAAGCTCTGTGTGTTTGATGCAACATTGTTGTGTTTCTAAAGTGTGTGTCTGCCAGTGTCGCAGTGTTTGATGCAACATTGTTGTGTTTCTAAAGTGTGTGTCTGCCAGTGTCGCAGTGTTTGATGCAACATTGTTGTGTTTCTAAAGTGTGTGTCTGCCAGTGTCGCAGTGTTTGATGCAACATTGTTGTGTTTCTAAAGTGTGTGTCTGCGAGTGTCGCAGTGTTTGATGCAACATTGTTGTGTTTCTAAAGTGTGTGTCTGCGAGTGTCGCAGTGTTTGATGCAACATTGTTGTGTTTCTAAAGTGTGTGTCTGCGAGTGTCGCAGTGTTTGATGCAACATTGTTGTGTTTCTAAAGTGTGTGTCTGCGAGTGTCGCAGTGTTTGATGCAACATTGTTGTGTTTCTAAAGTGCTTCCTCGTACAAACTGCTCACACTAAGTGCTGCTTCATTGAGCCGATGGTTGTCGTCCACAGTTAGTCTTCACGTCACATTACCCACAATGCCTCCTTCCTAAAGAGTGTGTGTTCCAGGACGTGTGCGAACGTAATAAAGGTGGACAGTCAGTGTTTGTGTTTTACTCCTAAAAATCGATTTTTCGTTCTAAAAAGAATCTTGATTCTTAAGTGATGGAACAACATTCAACCTCTTCTCTGTTGTCGTCACTGCAGAGATGTTGTGTATCTGACGCTTCTTTTTTACATCAATTCAACAAAACTCCTCCAAACTTCCACGACAACTTCACGAGCACAAAATAATCATTTGTGTTGTTTTGGTGACTAAACCATGGGTTGGATAGTGAAGGTTTGTCTCCAAGAATCTCCTGTGAGTGAAGAACATCTTCTTCTTCTGAAGCTTCACGTCTGGAAACTTCAACACATGTTTGAACGTTCAAAGTTGTCTCCGTGGACGCAGCAGCTTCATCACGTCCTCGTGTCTTCAGAGTCTCACGATCACGAGACACTTTGAAAACTCTTGGTCCTGTAACGACGTGTAAGGACGTGTAAGGACGTGTAAGGGCGTGTAAGGACGTGTAAGGACGTGTAAGGACGTGTAAGGACGTGTAAGGACGTGTAAGGACGTGTAAGGGCGTGTAAGGACGTGTAAGGACGTGTAAGGACGTGTAAGGGCGTGTAAGGACGTGTAAGGACGTGTAAGGACGTGTAAGGACGTGTAACGACGTGTAAGGACGTGTAAGGACGTGTAAGGACGTGTAAGGACGTGTAAGGACGTGTAAGGACGTGTAAGGACGTGTAAGGACGTGTAACGGCGTGTAAGGGCGTGTAACGACGTGTAAGGACGTGTAAGGACGTGTAAGGACGTGTAAGGACGTGTAACGACGTGTAACGACGTGTAACGACGTGTAGCGACGTGTAAGGACGTGTAAGGACGTGTAAGGACGTGTAAGGACGTGTAACGACGTGTAAGGACGTGTAACGACGTGTAACGACGTGTAACGACGTGTAAGGACGTGTAAGGACGTGTAAGGACGTGTAAGGACGTGTAAGGACGTGTAAGGACGTGTAAGGACGTGTAAGGACGTGTAAGGACGTGTAACGACGTGTAACGACGTGTAACGACGACCATCAGTCGCTTGTGATGTTCGTCTGCGATTCTTCACGACAAAGAAGTATCGACGTTCAGAAGCTCCGCTCGAGGTTCGTCGGATGTAACGACTTCTTCCTTTGACTCTCAGTCGCTCGTCATTGATCCCGAGAAGAACATTTAGTTTGAGCGACGGTGTGTCCGAGGATCCGAGCGCTCGGACAAATGACGCCTTATTTCCAGGAGAGCGAAGCGATCGATCGGTCAGTTATCGTGTCGGAGCTCCTGGACCGAGAGAGAAGAAACATCTGAGGACATCAGACCAGAATCTGAGTCAGAAATGATCTTTAGCATCAAAGGAGGCGATTCAGGGTCTGATGGCTTCATCGAGTTTATGCTTTCATATCCAATCATAGCAAATAATTAATAATAAATAAAGAAATAATAATAAGTTATAAATTAAAAATACAGTAAATGACTAAAAATCTTTATTTCCTTATTCTTGTTTCTTGTTATTGTTTATTCACAACATTTGCTTTGATGAGAAGATCGTTGTGGAAAGTGTTGAGCAGAGAACGAGTGTGTGTCTCTCACACACTTCTCTTAGTGCACTAGAAGTTAGTATCATCAGGATAGTGTACGTACTAACTAGTAACTAATCCTCCACAGATAGTAAGTCTCAAACATACTTCTCTTAGTATACTAGAAGTTAGTATGCATCAGGATAGTGTACATACTAACTAGTAACTAATCCTCCACAGATAGTATGTCTCAAACATACTTCTCTTAGTATACTAGAAGTTAGTATCATCAGGATAGTGTACGTACTAACTAGTAACTAATCCTCCACAGATAGTATGTCTCAAACATACTTCTCTTAGTATACTAGAAGTTAGTATCATCAGGATAGTGTATGTACTAACTAGTAACTAATCCTCCACAGATAGTATGTCTCAAACATACTTCTCTTAGTATACTAGAAGTTAGTATCATCAGGATAGTGTATGTACTAACTAGTAACTAATCCTCCACAGATAGTATGTCTCAAACATACTTCTCTTAGTACACTAGAAGTTAGTATCATCAGGATAGTGTACGTACTAACTAGTAACTAATCCTCCACAGATAGTATGTCTCAAACATACTTCTCTTAGTATACTAGAAGTTAGTATGCATCAGGATAGTGTATGTACTAACTAGTAACTAATCCTCCACAGATAGTATGTCTCAAACATACTTCTCTTAGTATACTAGAAGTTAGTATCATCAGGATAGTGTACGTACTAACTAGTAACTAATCCTCCACAGATAGTATGTCTCAAACATACTTCTCTTATTATACTAGAAGTTAGTATCATCAGGATAGTGTACGTACTAACTAGTAACTAATCCTCCACAGATAGTATGTCTCAAACATACTTCTCTTATTATACTAGAAGTTAGTATCATCAGGATAGTGTACGTACTAACTAGTAACTAATCCTCCACGGATAGTATGTCTCAAACATACTTCTCTTAGTATACTAGAAGTTAGTATCATCAGGATAGTGTTCGTACTAACTAGTAACTAATCCTCCACAGATAGTATGTCTCAAACATACTTCTCTTAGTATACTAGAAGTTAGTATCATCAGGATAGTGTACGTACTAACTAGTAACTAATCCTCCACAGATAGTATGTCTCAAACATACTTCTCTTAGTATACTAGAAGTTAGTATCATCAGGATAGTGTATGTACTAACTAGTAACTAATCCTCCAC
>NC_141818.1:55149243-55161743 GCF_982586985.1 Callionymus lyra
GTGTTGAAGGTGTGACATGTTGAAGGTGTGACATGTTGAAGGTGTGACATGTTGAAGGTGTGACATGTTGAAGGTGTGACATGTTGAAGGTGTGACATGTTGAAGGTGTGACATGTTGAAGGTGTGACATGTTGAAGGTGTGACATGTTGAAGGTGTGACATGTTTGAAGGTGTGACATGTTGAAGGTGTGACATGTTGAAGGTGTGACATGTTGAAGGTGTGACATGTTGAAGGTGTGACATGTTGAAGGTGTGACATGTTGAAGGTGTGACATGTTGAAGGTGTGACATGTTGAAGGTGTGACATGTTGAAGGTGTGACATGTTGAAGGTGTGACATGTTGAAGGTGTGACATGTTGAAGGTGTGACATGTTGAAGGTGTGACATGTTGAAGGTGTGACATGTTGAAGGTGTGACATGTTGAAGGTGTGACATGTTGAAGGTGTGACATGTTGAAGGTGTGACATGTTGAAGGTGTGACATGTTGAAAGTGTGACATGTTGAAGGTGTGACATGTTGAAGGTGTGACATGTTGAAGGTGTGACGTGTTGAAGGTGTGACGTGTTGAAGGTGTGACATGTTGAAAGTGTGACATGTTGAAGGTGTGACATGTTTGAAGGTGTGACATGTTGAAGGTGTGACATGTTGAAGGTGTGACGTGTTGAAGGTGTGACGTGTTGAAGGTGTGACATGTTGAAGGTGTGACATGTTTGAAGGTGTGACATGTTGAAGGTGTGACATGTTGAAGGTGTGACATGTTGAAGGTGTGACATGTTTGAAGGTGTGACATGTTGAAGGTGTGACATGTTTGAAGGTGTGACATGTTGAAGGTGTGACATGTTGAAGGTGTGACATGTTGAAGTTGTGACATGTTGAAGGTGTGACATGTTTGAAGGTGTGACATGTTGAAGGTGTGACATGTTGAAAGTGTGACATGTTGAAGGTGTGACATGTTGAAGGTGTGACATGTTGAAGGTGTGACATGTTGAAAGTGTGACATGTTGAAGGTGTGACGTGTTGAAGGTGTGACATGTTGAAGGTGTGACATGTTGAAGGTGTGACATGTTGAAAGTGTGACATGTTGAAGGTGTGACGTGTTGAAGGTGTGACATGTTGAAGGTGTGACATGTTGAAGGTGTGACATGTTGAAGGTGTGACATGTTGAAAGTGTGACATGTTGAAGGTGTGACATGTTGAAGGTGTGACGTGTTGAAGGTGTGACATGTTGAAGGTGTGACATGTTTGAAGGTGTGACATGTTGAAGGTGTGACATGTTGAAAGTGTGACATGTTGAAGGTGTGACATGTTGAAGGTGTGACATGTTGAAGGTGTGACATGTTGAAAGTGTGACATGTTGAAGGTGTGACGTGTTGAAGGTGTGACATGTTGAAGGTGTGACATGTTGAAGGTGTGACATGTTGAAGGTGTGACATGTTGAAAGTGTGACATGTTGAAGGTGTGACATGTTGAAGGTGTGACGTGTTGAAGGTGTGACATGTTGAAGGTGTGACATATTGAAGGTGTGACATGTTGAAAGTGTGACATGTTGAAGGTGTGACATGTTGAAAGTGTGACATGTTGAAGGTGTGAAGGTGTGACATGTTGAAGGTGTGACATGTTGAAAGTGTGACATGTTGAAGGTGTGACATGTTGAAGGTGTGACATGTTGAAGGTGTGACATGTTGAAGGTGTGACATGTTGAAAGTGTGACATGTTGAAGGTGTGACATGTTGAAGGTGTGACATGTTGAAGGTGTGACATGTTTCAAGGTGTGACATGTTGAAGGTGTGACATGTTGAAGGTGTGACATGTTGAAGGTGTGACATGTTGAAAGTGTGACATGTTGAAGGTGTGACATGTTTGAAGGTGTGACATGTTGAAGGTGTGACATGTTAAAGGTGTGACATGTTGAAGGTGTGACATGTTGAAGGTGTGACATGTTGAAGGTGTGACATGTTTGAAGGTGTGACATGTTGAAGGTGTGACATGTTAAAGGTGTGACATGTGCTGAACATCTAGTTCCAGGTTGAGACGTGTACAGCATGTTCTGTCTCAGTTGTTATTCTTTCCTCCGGTGTTTGTTTTGTTTCTCAGCTTGACTCCATTATTCCTCGAGCGTCTGTGAACATTTGCATCCATCATCATCAGACTCTGACGCACCAGGAGAGTAAATGTTCTTCACCTCATGGAGTGTTTATATCTTCCACTGTTTCTATTTGTGTTTTACAGACTCACTTGTTGAATGACTGATACCATCGCAATATCATCTTCCTCAGAACTACACTTGTTCTACACCAGAACTACACCTGTTCTACACCTGCACTACACATGTTCTACACCTGAACTACACCTGTTCTACACCTGCACTACACATGTTCTACACCTGAACTACACCTGTTCTACACCTGAACTACACATGTTCTACACCTGAACTACACCTGTTCTACACCAGAACTACACATGTTCTACACCTGAACTACACCTGTTCTACACCTGAACTACACATGTTCTACACCTGAACTACACCTGTTCTACACCAGAACTACACATGTTCTACACCTGAACTACACATGTTCTACACCTGAACTACACCTGTTCTACACCAGAACTACACATGTTCTACACCTGAACTACACCTGCACTACACCAGAACTACACCTGTTCTAAACCTGAACTACACCTGTTCTACACCTGAACTACACATGTTCTACACCAGAACTACACCTGCACTACACCAGAACTACACCTGTTCTAAACCTGAACTACACCTGTTCTACACCTGAACTACACATGTTCTACACCTGAACTACACATGTTCTACACCTGAACTACACCTGTTCTACACCAGAACTACACATGTTCTACACCTGAACTACACCTGCACTACACCAGAACTACACCTGTTCTAAACCTGAACTACACCTGTTCTACACCTGAACTACACATGTTCTACACCAGAACTACACCTGCACTACACCAGAACTACACCTGTTCTAAACCTGAACTACACCTGTTCTACACCTGAACTACACATGTTCTACACCTGAACTACACATGTTCTACACCTGAACTACACATGTTCTACACCAGAACTACACATGTTCTACACAGAACTACACATGTTCTACACCTGAACTACACCTGCACTACACCAGAACTACACCTGTTCTAAACCTGAACTACACATGTTCTACACCTGAACTACACATGTTCTACACCTGAACTACACATGTTCTACACCTGAACTACACCTGAACTACACATGTTCTACACCTGTACTACACCTGAACTACACCTGTTCTAAACCTGAACTACACCTGTTCTAAACCTGTACTACACCTGAACTACACATGTTCTACACCTGTACTACACCTGAACTACACCTGTTCTAAACCTGAACTACACCTGTTCTACACCTGTACTACACCTGAACTACACATGTTCTACACCTGAACTACACATGTTCTACACCTGAATTACACCTGAACTTCACCTGTTCTACACCTGAACTACACCAGAACTACACCTGTACTACACCAGAACTACACCTGTTCTACACCAGAACTACACCTGTTCTACACCTGAACTACACCTTAATCTAAATGTGTGCAACACCTGAACTTCACCTGTTCTACACCTGAACTACATCTGTACTATACCTGAACTACACCTGTACTACACCTCAACTACACCTGAATTACACCTGAACTTCACCTTTTCTACACCTGTTCTACACCTGAATTACACCAGAACTACACCTGAACTATGCTTGTTCTACACCAGAACTACACCTGTTCTATACCAGAACTACACCTGTTCCACACCTTAAACTAAATGTGTACAACACCTGTTCTACACCTGAACTACACCTGTACTACACCAGAACTACACCTGAACTACGCCTGTTCTAAACCAGAACTAAAACCTGTTCTACACCTAAACAACACCTGTACTACATCAGAACTACACCTGAACTACGCCTGTTCTACACCTGAACTACACCAGAACTACACCCAAACTATCTTTCCTGCTGAAGTAGTTCATGCTTCCACGATGAGGATCAGCAGATCTTCCAACATTATCTCCAGAGACTCAGATGATGTTTGATCTGCTGACGTCGACATGAATGGAAACAATAGAATATGATGAGAGCCTGAAGAAAGGATGATGACGTCACGCCTGAGCTGCAGATAATAAACTGGTTTCAGTTGAAACTTGATCCTGGTGAGAAAAGTGACTCGAAGTCTGTGCTGAGACTCACTTCTCTCTCTTTTATTTATTCTTTCCTCTTTCCTCTCTTCTCTTCTCTTCTCTTCTCTTCTCTTCTCTTCTCTTCTCTTCTCTTCTCTTCTCTTCTCTTCTTTCTTCTTTCTTCTTTCTTCTCTTCTCTTCTCTTCTCTTCTCTTCTCTTCTCTTCTCTTCTCTTCTCTTCTCTTCTCTTCTCTTCTCTTCTGTTCTTTCTTCTTTCTTCTTTCTTCTCTTCCTCCTTTTTTATTTATTCTCTTCTCTTCTTTTCTCTTTCTTCATTCTTCTTTCTTCTCTTTCTTCTTTCTTCTCTTCTCTTCTTTCTTCTCTTCCTTCTTTTTTATTTCTTCTCTTCTCTTCTGTTCTTTCTTCTCTTCCTTCTTTTTTATTTCTTCTCTTCTGTTCTTTCTTCTTTCTTCTCTTCCTTCTTTTTTATTTCTTCTCTTCTATTCTTTCTTCTCTTCCTCCTTTTTTATTTCTTCTCTGCGCTTCTCTTCTCTTCTTTCTTCTCTTCCTTCCTTCTTATTTCTTCTCTTCCTTCTTTCTTCCTTTTCTTCTCTTTTCTCTTATTCTTCCCTTTATTCTTTTTCTTCTCTCTCTTCTCTTTCTTCTCTCTTTTCTCTCTTCTGTTTCTTCTCTTCTTTTTCTTCTCTCTTTTCTCTCTTCTATTTCTTCTTTTTCTTCTTCTTCTGTTTCTTCTTGTTCACTGTATATGGTTGTATGGTGACACACATCTACACACTCTTGACTACACACTCACCTACTGGACTCTAACCCCGACCATGAATACAAGAATATATAAAGACATCATCTGTAGGATTTAAACGAGTGTTTCTGGCGCCCCCTGGTGTTGACGCTGCAATGTTTCGAGCATCAACATGTGTCGACCAGAGAAGATCAAAACTGTCATGGAGTCACTTTGTGTTTAATCTCAACGTCGAAAGTCAGAACTTCATATTAAAACTTGTGCGTTTTAAGACGTGAAAACATGTCTGGAGATCACGAAGATGAAGGGATGAACGGATGAACTGATGAAGGGATGAAGGGATGAAGGGATGAACTGATGAAGGGATGAACTGATGAAGGGATGAAGGGATGAACGGATGAAGGGATGAAGGGATGAAGGGATGAACTGATGAAGGGATGAACTGATGAAGGGATGAACTGATGAAGGGATGAAGGGATGAACTGATGAAGGGATGAACTGATGAAGGGATGAAGGGATGAAGGGATGAACTGATGAAGGGATGAACTGATGAAGGGATGAAGGGATGAAGGGATGAACGGACTTGAACCATGAAGCACTCAACTTTTGAGCGAGCGAAGAGACAAGCGACTCTGATGTTCCTCACATCTGAACAAGATCTTCCTCCAGACGTCGCTTCTCTTCTCCTCCATCTGTGTTTGTTTCGTCAGCTTGAAAGATTGATTTTGTCTTTCGCTTCCGTCTCTTTTGTTTTTCTTTGATCACCTCCTCAGACCCACTCGTTCACTCCTGTCGTTCCACGTCTTTGCAAACTTCTCTCTTTCTTCTCTCTTTCTTCCCTCTTTCTTCTCTCTTTCTTCTCTCTTTCTTCTCTCACTGTCTTCAGAAAATAAAATTGAACGATTGTCACTGATTTTAATTATTTCTTCGTTGAAAGGTTGAATGATTAATTATTAATGATTATTATAAAGAAAGTGTTCAGTGGATCCAGGAGCTCGTGATCTTTGGTCACGTCTGGAGAAACTGTTTGATATTGAATTTAAAAAGGATTGAATTTAGAAAATGTTTATTTTTAATTATAATATCAAACTCTTTTAAATGTGTCAAAATATTTAAATTCAATAAAACAAATGATTTCAGTTTTGATGCAGAAGATTCCATGATCAGGTGAAAAAGTGTTAAAACATCAAATCCTCGTGACAATAACTCACAGTTTTTCTTCATCCCTCCTTCTTCCCTCCTTCTTTCCTCCTTCATCCCTCCTTCTTCCCTCCTTCTTCCCTCCTTCATCCCTCCTTCTTTCCTCCTTCTTTCCTCCTTCATCCCTCCTTCATCCCTCCTTCTTTCCTCCTTCTTTCCTCCTTCTTTCCTCCTTCATCCCTCCTTCTTTCCTCCTTCTTTCCTCCTTCTTTCCTCCTTCATCCCTCCTTCCATTAATCTCTCGCTCGTGCTTTCATCACAAGCACTTTCTTCTAAAGGCAGCGAGCGTTGATAGATGTTCCTCAGGATGAAAGATGGTTGTTGGTTTGAATCCAGGCTTCTTCACACGCGTGTGTTTGTGTCGACTTTCACACGATGAGCTTCAGACTCAAGAACGAGTGATGAAGCTTTTCCTCTCTTTTGTCAGCGAGTCTTCGTTTGTTTGAAAAAAAAAAATTCACTCAAAAAACATGTTTTTATTCGGTCACTAAAATAAATCCATTAACTATAACATTTATTGAATAAAAAACACGTTTCATTGAAATGTTGAATCGATTCATTGAGTCTCTGACGTGTTTTTCTACGAATCTATATTTCCAGCCTCGTGAAGCACACGCGTGTAGAAGCGTGTTCTTGTAAACAATGACGTCCATTAGTTCCTCAGAGACTCGACTTCCTGTTGGACGAGTTGAAGCTCCGTCTGATCCTCAGATGTTTGTTCATGTTGACTCGTGTTCACTCGTGTTGACTCGTGTTGACTCGTGTTGACTCGTGTCGACTCGTGTTGACTCGTGTTCACTCGTGTCGACTCGTGTTCACTCGCGTTCACTCGTGTCGACTCGTGTTGACTCGTGTTCACTCGTGTTCATTCGTGTCGACTGGTGTTGACTCGTGTCGACTCGTGTCGACTCGTGTTCACTCGTGTTGACTCGTGTTCACTCGTGTTCACTCGTGTTCACTCGTGTCGACTCGTGTTCACTCGTGTTCATTCGTGTCGACTGGTGTTGACTCGTGTCGACTCGTGTCGACTCGTGTTCACTCGTGTTCACTCGTGTCGACTCGTGTTCACTCGTGTTCACTCGTGTCGACTCGTGTTCACTCGTGTTCACTCGTGTTGACTCGTGTTGACTCGTGTTGACTCGTGTTCACTCGTGTCGACTCGTGTTCACTCGTGTTGACTCGTGTTCACTCGTGTTCACTCGTGTTCACTCGTGTCGACTCGTGTTCACTCGTGTTGACTCGTGTTCACTCGTGTTCACTCGTGTTGACTCGTGTTGACTCGTGTTCACTCGTGTTCACTCGTGTCGACTCGTGTTCACTCGTGTTGACTCGTGTTCACTCGTGTTCACTCGTGTTCACTCGTGTCGACTCGTGTTCACTCGTGTTCACTCGTGTTGACTCGTGTCGACTCGTGTTCACTCGTGTTCATTCGTGTCGACTGGTGTTGACTCGTGTCGACTGGTGTTGACTCGTGTCGACTCGTGTTCACTCGTGTCGACTGGTGTTGACTCGTGTCGACTCGTGTTCACTCGTGTTCATTCGTGTCGACTGGTGTTGACTCGTGTCGACTCGTGTCGACTCGTGTTCACTCGTGTTCACTCGTGTCGACTCGTGTTCACTCGTGTTCACTCGTGTCGACTCGTGTTCACTCGTGTTCACTCGTGTTGACTCGTGTTGACTCGTGTTCACTCGTGTTCACTCGTGTCGACTCGTGTTCACTCGTGTTGACTCGTGTTCACTCGTGTTCACTCGTGTTCACTCGTGTCGACTCGTGTTCACTCGTGTTCACTCGTGTTGACTCGTGTCGACTCGTGTTCACTCGTGTTCATTCGTGTCGACTGGTGTTGACTCGTGTCGACTGGTGTTGACTCGTGTCGACTCGTGTCGACTCGTGTTGACTCGTGTTCACTCGTGCTCGTGTTCACTCGTGTTCATTCGTGTCGACTGGTGTTGACTCGTGTCGACTCGTGTCGACTCGTGTTGACTCGTGTACACTCGTGTTGACTCGTGTCGACTCGTGTTCACTCGTGTCGACTCGTGTTCACTCGTGTTCATTCGTGTCGACTGGTGTTGACTCGTGTCGACTCGTGTCGACTCGTGTTGACTCGTGTTCACTCGTGTCGACTCGTGTTGACTCGTGTCGACTCGTGTTGACTCGTGTTCACTCGTGTTGACTCGTGTTGACTCGTGTTGACTCGTGTCGACTCGTGTTGACTCGTGTTCACTCGTGTCGACTCGTGTTCACTCGCGTTCACTCGTGTCGACTCGTGTTGACTCGTGTTCACTCGTGTTCATTCGTGTCGACTGGTGTTGACTCGTGTCGACTCGTGTCGACTCGTGTTCACTCGTGTTCACTCGTGTTCACTCGTGTTCACTCGTGTCGACTCGTGTTCACTCGCGTTCACTCGTGTCGACTCGTGTTGACTCGTGTTCACTCGTGTTCATTCGTGTCGACTGGTGTTGACTCGTGTCGACTCGTGTCGACTCGTGTTCACTCGTGTTGACTCGTGTTCACTCGTGTTCACTCGTGTTCACTCGTGTCGACTCGTGTTCACTCGTGTTCATTCGTGTCGACTGGTGTTGACTCGTGTCGACTCGTGTCGACTCGTGTTCACTCGTGTTCACTCGTGTCGACTCGTGTTCACTCGTGTTCACTCGTGTCGACTCGTGTTCACTCGTGTTCACTCGTGTTGACTCGTGTTGACTCGTGTTCACTCGTGTTCACTCGTGTCGACTCGTGTTCACTCGTGTTGACTCGTGTTCACTCGTGTTCACTCGTGTTCACTCGTGTCGACTCGTGTTCACTCGTGTTGACTCGTGTTCACTCGTGTTCACTCGTGTTGACTCGTGTTGACTCGTGTTCACTCGTGTTCACTCGTGTCGACTCGTGTTCACTCGTGTTGACTCGTGTTCACTCGTGTTCACTCGTGTCGACTCGTGTTCACTCGTGTTGACTCGTGTCGACTCGTGTTCACTCGTGTTCATTCGTGTCGACTGGTGTTGACTCGTGTCGACTGGTGTTGACTCGTGTCGACTCGTGTTCACTCGTGTCGACTGGTGTTGACTCGTGTCGACTCGTGTTCACTCGTGTTCATTCGTGTCGACTGGTGTTGACTCGTGTCGACTCGTGTCGACTCGTGTTCACTCGTGTTCACTCGTGTCGACTCGTGTTCACTCGTGTTCACTCGTGTCGACTCGTGTTCACTCGTGTTCACTCGTGTTGACTCGTGTTGACTCGTGTCGACTCGTGTTCACTCGTGTTGACTCGTGTTCACTCGTGTTCACTCGTGTTCACTCGTGTCGACTCGTGTTCACTCGTGTTCACTCGTGTTGACTCGTGTCGACTCGTGTTCACTCGTGTTCATTCGTGTCGACTGGTGTTGACTCGTGTCGACTGGTGTTGACTCGTGTCGACTCGTGTCGACTCGTGTTGACTCGTGTTCACTCGTGCTCGTGTTCACTCGTGTTCATTCGTGTCGACTGGTGTTGACTCGTGTCGACTCGTGTCGACTCGTGTTGACTCGTGTACACTCGTGTTGACTCGTGTCGACTCGTGTTCACTCGTGTCGACTCGTGTTCACTCGTGTTCATTCGTGTCGACTGGTGTTGACTCGTGTCGACTCGTGTCGACTCGTGTTGACTCGTGTTCACTCGTGTCGACTCGTGTTGACTCGTGTTCACTCGTGTCGACTCGTGTCGACTCGTGTTCACTCGTGTTCATTCGTGTCGACTCGTGTTGACTCGTGTTCATTCGTGTCGACTCGTGTTGACTCAGGTTCACTCGTGTCGACTCGTGTTGACTCGTGTTGACTCGTGTCGACTCGTGTTCACTCGTGTCGACTCGTGTTGACTCGTGTTGACTCGTGTTGACTCGTGTTGACTCGTGTCGACTCGTGTTGACTCGTGTTGACTCGTGTTGACTCGTGTCGACTCGTGTTGACTCGTGTTGACTCGTGTTGACTCGTGTTGACTCGTGTTGACTCGTGTTGACTCGTGTCGACTCGTGTTGACTCGTGTCGACTCGTGACGACTCGTGACGACTCGTGTCGACTCGTGACGACTCGTGACGACTCGTGTCGACTCGTGTCGACTCGTGTTGACTCGTGTTCACTCGTGTCGACTCGTGTCGACTCGTGTCGACTCGTGTCGACTCGTGTTGACTCGTGTTGACTCGTGTTCACTCGTGTTCATTCGTGTTGACTCGTGTTCACTCGTGTTCACTCGTGTTCACTCGTGTCGACTCGTGTTGACTCGTGTTGACTCGTGTTTACTCGTGTTCACTCGTGTTCACTCGTGTTCACTCGTGTTGACTCGTGTTCACTCGTGTTCATTCGTGTCGACTCGTGTTGACTCGTGTTGACTCGTGTTGACTCGTGTCGACTCGTGTCGACTCGTGTTGACTCGTGTCGACTCGTGTCGACTCGTGTCGACTCGTGTTCACTCGTGTTCACTCGTGTTCACTCGTGTCGACTCGTGTCGACTCGTGTTCACTCGTGTTGACTCATGTCGACTCATGTTCACTCGTGAGAGACTCGGAGCGACGCGACGTAAAGCTGGATGTTGTCATGTTTGCTCAGCAGGTTAATAAAGTGGCTCTAAGAGCGTCCATTAAGATGCAGCGAGTGCTGCCTGCAGATTTATTCCTGCTACGAGCAACACGTCGATAGATAATCTTTGTCTGTATCTTCAGCTCCGAGCCTGTGTTCGTACAGAAGGTCATGTTGCTTTATTTCTACATTTTCTGCCTTTTTCTCACACAAATGTCACTTTAATGGAAGCTTTAATGGAGTGTTGATAGTATGTAGTAGTACACAATGATACCATGTATAGTTACAGTTATAGTTACATAGTGATAGTGTAGTAACAAGTATATATGTGTAGTATTGTCCAGTACTTAACTCTGGTGTTGTGATAGTGTAGTAACAAGTATATATGTGTAGTATTGTCCAGTACTTGACTCTGGTGTTGTGATAGTGTAGTAACAAGTATATATGTGTAGTATTGTCCAGTACTTGACTCTGGTGTTGTGATAGTGTAGTAACAAGTATATATGTGTAGTATTGTCCAGTACTTAACTCTGGTGTTGTGATAGTGTAGTAACAAGTATATATGTGTAGTATTGTCCAGTACTTGACTCTGGTGTTGTGATAGTGTAGTAACAAGTATATATGTGTAGTATTGTCCAGTACTTGACTCTGGTGTTGTGATAGTGTAGTAACAAGTATAAATGTGTAGTATTGTCCAGTACTTGACTCTGGTGTTGTGATAGTGTAGTAACAAGTATATATGTGTAGTATTGTCCAGTACTTGACTCTGGTGTTGTGATAGTGTAGTAACAAGTATATATGTGTAGTATTGTCCAGTACTTGACTCTGGTGTTGTGATAGTGTAGTAACAAGTATATATGTGTAGTATTGTCCAGTACTTGACTCTGGTGTAGTATTTACAGACCACATGACTTTTGAAGTCGTAACTACTTTCATTTGTTTTCAAACCAAAATATGTCCAAACATCAGCTTTAAAAGCTGCTGGACTCACTGTATCCTCTCGTCCTCAGTCATCATTCTTCCTGTAGCTATGGAGGACGTAACGACTGCTGCCATCTAGAGGCCGGAAGTTTAATTGCAACACAAACATGAAAAAATTTGAATTTTCAAACTAACATTGAAGTATTTAAATCCTTCTAAGAACATATTTCCCTGTCGATTCACTTTAGTCTTCAGTCTTGTTCCTCAACAATGTTCCTCAACAATGTTGCTCAACAATGTTCCTCAACAATGTTCCTCAACAATGTTGCTCAACAATGTTCCTCAACAATGTTGCTCAACAATGTTCCTCAACAATGTTCCTCAACAATGTTGCTCAACAATGTTCCTCAACAATGTTGCTCAACAATGTTCCTCAACAATGTTCCTCAACAATGTTGCTCAACAATGTTGCTCAACAATGTTCCTCAACAATGTTCCTCAACAATGTTGCTCAACAATGTTCCTCAACAATGTTCCTCAACAATGTTCCTCAACAATGTTCCTCAACAATGTTGCTCAACAATGTTGCTCAACAATGTTGCTCAACAATGTTCCTCAACAATGTTCCTCAACAATGTTGCTCAACAATGTTCCTCAACAATGTTCAATGTTGCTCAACAATGTTGCTCAACAATGTTCCTCAACAATGTTGCTCAACAATGTTCCTCAACAATGTTCCTCAACAATGTTCCTCAACAATGTTCCTCAACAATGTTGTTCAACAATGTTCCTCAACAATGTTGCTCAACAATGTTGTTCAACAATGTTCCTCAACAATGTTCCTCAACAATGTTCCTCAACAATGTTCCTCAACAATGTTC
>NC_141818.1:55169243-55171743 GCF_982586985.1 Callionymus lyra
CTTTATGTTTCACTTCCTTTAAGAAAATACACAACAAAATGTTTTAGTTATTTAAGGTTTTTCTTCTAAAATAACATTTAAGTATTTTATTCAAAAATCTCTTCAAGAGTCTTTTGGCAGAAGATGCTTTGATGCTCGACGTGATTTGATCAAAGTCACGAGTATTTACAAGTATTTACAAGTATTTACGAGTATTTACAAGTATTTACAAGTATTTACGAGTATTTACAAGTATTTACAAGTATTTACAAGTATTTACGAGTATTTACAAGTATTTACAAGTATTTATGAGTATTTATGAGTATTTACAAGTATTTACGAGTATTTACAAGTATTTACAAGTATTTACGAGTATTTACAAGTATTTACGAGTATTTACAAGTATTTACAAGTATTTACAAGTATTTACGAGTATTTACAAGTATTTACAAGTATTTACGAGTATTTATGAGTATTTACAAGTATTTACGAGTATTTACAAGTATTTACAAGTATTTACGAGTATTTACAAGTATTTACGAGTATTTACGAGTATTTACGATTATTTACGAGTATTTACGAGTATTTACGAGTATTTACGAGTATTTACGAGTATTTACAAGTATTTACGAGTATTTACGAGTATTTACGAGTATTTACAAGTATTTACGAGTATTTACGAGTATTTACAAGTATTTACAAGTATTTACGAGTATTTACGAGTATTTACGAGTATTTACGAGTATTTACAAGTATTTACAAGTATTTACGAGTATTTACGAGTATTTACGAGTATTTACAAGTATTTACGAGTATTTACAAGTATTTACAAGTATTTACGAGTATTTACAAGTATTTACAAGTATTTACAAGTATTTACGAGTATTTATGAGTATTTACAAGTATTTACGAGTATTTACAAGTATTCCTGAGTATTTACGAGTATTCCTGAGTATTTACGAGTATTTACGACCATCTGCTGCAGGTGATAAATGACATGAAGGGTTTGTGTGTTTCTGTGTGTGTTTCTATATTTGTGTGTTTATTCAGTTGAACAAACTTCTGTCGTCATTAAACTCCTGATGAACCAAACGAGCTAAAACTCTGAATGTTTTCTTGTTACTTTGTGTTTGTGATGTTGACGACACAAGTGTGTGAACAAACGCACACATCTTGACTCAGTCGTTGTGTTTGTGATGTTGACGACACAAGTGTGTGAACAAACGCACACATCTTGACTCAGTCGTTGTGTTTGTGATGTTGACGACACAAGTGTGTGAACAAACACACACATCTTGACTCAGTCGTTGTGTTTGTGATGTTGACGACACAAGTGTGTGAACAAACGCACACATCTTGACTCAGTCGTTGTGTTTGTGATGTTGACGACACAAGTGTGTGAACAAACGCACACATCTTGACTCAGTCGTTGTGTTTGTGATGTTGACGACACAAGTGTGTGAACAAACACACACATCTTGACTCAGTCGTTGTGTTTGTGATGTTGACGACACAAGTGTGTGAACAAACACACACATCTTGACTCAGTCGTTGTGTTTGTGATGTTGACGACACAAGTGTGTGAACAAACACACACATCTTGACTCAGTCGTTGTGTTTGTGATGTTGACGACACAAGTGTGTGAACAAACACACACATCTTGACTCAGTCGTTGTGTTTGTGATGTTGACGACACAAGTGTGTGAACAAACACACACATCTTGACTCAGTCGTTGTGTTTGTGATGTTGACGACACAAGTGTGTGAACAAACTCACACATCTTGACTCAGTCGTTGTGTTTGTGATGTTGACGACACAAGTGTGTGAACAAACACACACATCTTGACTCAGTCGTTGTGTTTGTGATGTTGACGACACAAGTGTGTGAACAAACACACACATCTTGACTCAGTCGTTGTGTTTGTGATGTTGACGACACAAGTGTGTGAACAAACACACATCTTGACTCAGTCGTTGTGTTTGTGATGTTGACGACACAAGTGTGTGAACAAACACACACATCTTGACTCAGTCGTTGTGTTTGTGATGTTGACGACACAAGTGTGTGAACAAACGCACACATCTTGACTCAGTCGTTGTGTTTGTGATGTTGACGACACAAGTGTGTGAACAAACGCACACATCTTGACTCAGTCGTTGTGTTTGTGATGTTGACGACACAAGTGTGTGAACAAACGCACACATCTTGACTCAGTCGTTGTGTTTGTGATGTTGACGACACAAGTGTGTGAACAAACGCACACATCTTGACTCAGTCGTTGTGTTTGTGATGTTGACGACACAAGTGTGTGAACAAACGCACACATCTTGACTCAGTCGTTGTGTTTGTGATGTTGACGACACAAGTGTGTGAACAAACGCACACATCTTGACTCAGTCGTTGTGTTCGTGATGTTGACGACACAAGTGTGTGAACAAACACACACATCTTGACTCAGTCGTTGTGTTTGTGATGTTGACGACACAAGTGTGTGAACAAACACACACATCTTGACTCA